>NC_081397.1:317500-477500 GCF_030684315.1 Stegostoma tigrinum | reverse complement strand
GAAAAACAGTCTAAGCGACAGAGGATGAGTGAAAGACAGTGTGGGAAAGGGAGACAATGTGTGTGAGAGACAGAGAGAGAGACAGTGAGTGATACAGAGAGTCAGTGTGAAGGATACAGAAACAGTCGGTGAGGGAGAGAGAGAGAGAGAAAGACCGGGGGGAAAAAAGTAAGTTCAAGATTGACAGAGACGCTGGGAGAGACAGTGAGAGTATCCCAGAGACAGTGTGTGTGTGTGCGTGTGTGAGAGAGAGAGAGAGAGAGAGCCAAAGGGAGAGAATGACTATCTGCCTCCCCCTCTCTCCCTATTTATTTCAGAATTCCCTTCCCCTCCCCCACTTCTGAAGAAGGGTCTAGTCCCGAAACATTAGCTTTCCTGCTCCTCTGATGCTGCTTGGCCTTCTGTGTTCATCCACCTCTACACCTTGTTATCTGGTAGAGAGAGAGAGAATGAGAGAGAAAAAACACAGTGACAATGAGACAGGCAGAGAGAGTGATAGAGGCAGAGTGACAGCAGACAGGCAGAGTGACAGCGATAGGGAGAGAGAGAGAGAGAGAGAAATAGTTAGAGACAGAGAAAAAAAAGGGAGAGAGGGACACAGAGATAGCTAGACCGTGAGAGAAGTGAAAAGTCAAAAATCACCCAACACCTGGTTATAGGGCAACAAGTTCATTTGAAATCATAAGTTCCTGGAGAGCTGCTCCTTTGTCAGGTGTAGTCAGAGAGGCTGCATACACATGGAGTTTATAAGCAGAGCGATCAAAAGATCATACAACTGGATGATGTAGAACACTGTTAGAAAGGAAGCACAAGTTTTGATCGATTAAAATGAAAATTTCAGAATCTGTTTCAAGTCACTGCCCTGAGACAATTAAAAGTTTAATCTGTGTCTGCCTAGGTGCAGTGAAAGTGAGAGGTGAAGAGAGAGAGACAGTATGGGAGAGATTGGGAGAGAGACACTGTGATGGAAAGGGGGACAGTGTGAGATACAGTGTGTGAGAGAACCAGAGTGAGTGATACAAAGAGTAAAAGACCAAGAGAGAAAGTCAGTGTGAGACAGCAAGATAGTGAGAGTGGCAGGGAGAGAAAAGAGAGAGAGGCAGAGAAACACTGAGAAAGAGAGAGGGGCTGAGAGATATTGAGCCAAATGGAGAGGGATATTCAGAAAGAGGCACAAAAAAGATTCACCAACCTGAACCACCTCTTCTCTGAACTAATTGATGACTTGAGCCCTCAATTTGGGTCATTGTCTATGTGAGGCCACTCCTTGTTTAAATTTGGCCAGGCATTTACGCCTTGCAAAACAGTTTCCTTGGTCAAACAAGTCCATTCACCCTTTAGGTCAACAGTGCGATAAAGTTTAGATTTCAGTTGTATGTTTCTTTGCTTTGGACCCATTTTATTTTTATTCCCTGGTGCATGGGTCCAGACTCCCCTGAAGCTAATACGTTTATTCAATGAAATAATAATATGCATGTATAATTAAACAAAATGTATTGTTTATTAACAAGGCAAATAGTTTTGCAAGCAATGCCACTTTCAGAAGCAAGGGCTTCATCTGAAGAAATACATTCATGTTGATTGCTTTACTGGAAGCATTTCCTTCCCTTATAAGATCAGCAATAATGTGCACTTTACTCAAAGACACAAACCAGCTGAAATCTGGCAAGTGAACAACCTAACAATGACGCATTGCCTGACCTCAGCTCCTGGCAATGCAACAGTCTGTGGTTTGGATAGTTTGCATTTCAATATAACATTTTAACTATTTTGTCTTTTGAGACAAATTTGAGTTGCAAATTTGCCAAAGCCCAACAGGACCTAATGACGGGATCCATTGCTTCTGGGCAATTAGGGATAGGCAAGAAAAAATGTTGGCCTAGCCAGCGATGCCCTCATCCTGTGAATGAATAAAGGGACAAAAAGGGCAAGGTAAAGAATGTTGTCAATTAAAGGAAGAGATTACTAAAGCTGATGTTGGCAGGAGAGGAGGGGAGGGGGTCATCTTATGATACAGCGGTGATATCCTTACCTCTGCTCCAGGAGTGTGTAGTAACATCTCTGAACGGGTTAATTGGAAAAATGGGGTAATTTTTAATAATTATACATACAAACTGACATTAAACCCTTGGCTTGAACACCTTCACATTCAGTAAAGCAAGGCTAACAACATCATGTATCAAGACAGAAAACAACATGAAATTGAACCAGTGAGAGATACACAAGTGTTTGAAAAAGCTTTCCACAGATAAAGGTGATCAGAAAAGACAAACATGCACTGGCGACTGGTAGAGGCAGGGAAGCTTGCAAATGGAACAAAATAAATAACAGAAATAAAGATGACATTTTGGCTCTGTCTTCAGAGAGGAAAATTCAATATGTTTTAAAATTACACAGCAGAAGCTATGTACTAGTGAAAATGAAGAGATTGTCAAATTGATTATGAGTGAACAAAAACAGTACTGGAGAAATTAAAATGAATCCAGAATCTGAAGATCAACATCCAAGAGTCTTCAGAATATCAGGTGTCGTGATTGTGCTTAATCATATATACATTGCTGGTCATCATTCCGAATTCTGGGAACTTTGGATTCATTTCTGCAGTTTCGATGGCAGACCATATCGGTATGACATTAACCCTAGTGAAATATCACAATATTTTGTGAACAACGATACAAGTGGACACTTAAAAATAAAGCTGTCTGATTGGATGGAGTTACCAGAAATTTATGAAGATAAATGTCATTTCACAAACTTGATAGAGTTTCTTTCTTGGAAGATTTAACTGATAGAAGACATACAATGTAAGTAGTGAGGTTCTGTAACCAATATGATAGGGCATATGGATAACAAACTGACAGAATTCAGCACTGTTTAACGGCCAGCAGACAAATAAAAGGAACAAATGGGACGTTCTCGGGCTGGCAGGCTGTTATACAGGTGTTTCCAAAAAGTCTATTCTTTTTGAACCACACTAGCTATTTACAGTCAATATGCATGGTTTGAACTTGGCAACCAAATGGATGATTTACATCAGAGACAGTAAGAACTGCAGATGCTGGAGTCAGAGATAACACAGTGTGGAGCTGGTGTAACACAGCAGGCCAGGCAGCATCAGAGGAGAAAGAAAGCTGACATTTTAGTTGGAACCTGTTTTCAGAAATATAGCTATTGGCTGATGATGCCAAGTAGGAATGTACATTGTGAGGTGGTTGCAAGGGGCAAATAAATAGTTGGAAAAAAACTAAGTGTGGAGGAAGAAATGCGCAGATGATGCAAAACACAAAATATATTATAGAATGTGCGGACAGTGCCAGAAAATAGTGTTGTGGTGTTTCAGCAGAGATCTCATTCATGGTAGAATAGGAAGACAGTGCTGAAAAATCTATTCACGCTTCTAATTGCTATCTTTCCTGATACAATGCAGTTATTCAACAAGATTGTTCATCACAAGCTGATCGTGTTGCATTTCACTTAAAATGAAAGGTATTTGTTGCTCCTTTCAAATCAATATACTGCCATGAACCCCTGTGCATTGTTAAACAAAGAACTAAAGAGAAGTACAGCACAAGAACAGGTCCTTCAGCCCTCCAAGCCTGTGCTAATCATCACGCCCTAACTGAAGTAAATATAAACATTCTGCCCTGATTGTTTCATATCCCTCTATTCCCTCCATATTCATGTTATCATTTAGGTGCATCTTAAAATCACCAACGTGCCTACTTGCAACATCTCTTCTGGTGGTGCATTCCAGGCTCCTACATGAAAATGTTTCCTCACCCGTCGCCATTAAATGTCCCCCCTCACCTTGAACCTGTGGCGCTTTGGAATTGAAACTTCAACCCTGGACACATCTAACAAATTGTTCTCCATCTGAGCGCCTGGTTTTAAGGAAGTCAATAAGAGGAAAGTTGAAGTTACCTACACAACTACGCCGCTTTTTTCTCACCTTTCTCATATTTGACTACATATCTGCTCCTCTGCCTCACATGGGCTGTTGGGACGTCAACAGAAAACCCCCAACATTGCGATTTCACCCTTTCTATTCTTGAGCTCCACCCATAATGTATTCCAGCAAGATCTCTCCAATGTATCCTCCCTGAATACTGCTGTGATGTGATCCCTAATGAGTGGTGCAAAACCCCACCTCTTTTGTTCCTCTTACTGTGCCTTCTAAAGCAGTGATATCATGGAATGTTAAGCTGCCAGTCCTATCCCTCTTTTTAACCATATCTTAGTAATGGCAATGACATTTCAATAACTAAACCATGCTGTTAGTTCATCTCACTTACCCGTAGTTCTTGCATTGAAGTAAATGCACTCAGACCTCCGGACCCTCTAAGCCCTGCAACTCTCTGCCTGATCTTACTCAGCACAGTGCATATCTCTCCTTTGTCCCCAGTTTCTGCACTTACCGGCCTGTGGTTCTGGCTCCCACACTCCTGCAACAGTCGTTTGAACCCGCCCAAAGAGCTCTGGCAAACCTCCTGCTCAGGATATTGGTGCCCGTCTGTTTCAGCTTCAAAATCTCCCCTCCCACCACGGCATCACCAAACCAGCCCAGCCAGTCCCCGCCTCCCTAACCAGTGCTTCCTCTCACCTATCCCCTCCTCCCACCTCAAGCTGCACCTCCATTTCCCACCTACCTGCATCATCCCGCCTCCTTGGCCTGTCCGTCCTCCCCAGACTGACCTATCCCCTCCCCACCTACACTCTACTCTCCACCTATCTTCTCCTCTATCCATCTTCGGTCCGCCTCCCCCCTCTCCTTCTTTATTTCAGAACCCTATCCACAAACCCTCTCTGATGAAGGGTCTAGGCCCGCAGCGTCAGTTTTTGTGCTCCTGAGATGCTACTTGGCCTGCTGTGTTCATCCAGCTTCAAACTTTGTTATCTTGGATCTTCCAGCATCTGCAGTTCCCATTATCTCTGATCTCCAATAGGCTCTACTCTGTTACACCCTTAAGCCATGTGTCAATACTAGGCACAAGATAGTGCTTATTTATATCAATGTGTTCTACCTGTTCATTTGAATTTTCTGCAAATGCTACGGGCATTTTTTTATCTCTCCACCACGAATTTCTCAACTGTTGACAATTCAATATTGCTTACTTTACACAGGCATTTTCCATCCAGTGACCCTCTTGCACATGGAGCCAAACATTGTTTGAATGGAGTCGCTGTCCTTGAATGGGTAAAGTGTACACCGAGTTTAACTTGAACTGCAGAGGCCGAGTTTGTTCCAGACATGATTGGTTCGATGGGAGGCGTTACATCTTGTCCAAACAAGATTTCAAAACCCAAGGCAAAAATAACAAACTGGTTTTGTGAAAACTATGTGCAACAAATTTTTGTCTTTAAGAAGCAGTCCAATCAGCGTGTGGAAATGCGAGGGCAAGCAATTAAACAAACCTGCATGACAACACATGAGATAAAAATAATATTTGCGGAGATAAATTTCCAGGAGATTGTTTGAACACGATCGATTCACAAGGAAGGACAAATGAAACAGAATATGGAACAATATGAAATCCAAGCTCACCATGAACACATGCCCCCTATTTTGCACATTATTCAACAAAGATTCTGACCGTCAACCGTGTCTATGCATCTCACAATTTTATAGGCTCCTCCCACTTGCCTCCAGCACTCCAGAGAAAACAACAGAAGCTTTGCTCGCCCTCCCTGTATCTCATGCTCTCTAATCCAAGCAGCATCTTGATAAAACTCTTCTGCACCCTCTCAAAAACAACCAGATCCTTCTTACAATGTGACGGCCAGAACTGAATGCAATGCCTTATGTGTGGCGTCTCTACAGTCTAATAAAAGCTGCAACATGACATCTTGACACTTGTCCTCAATTCACCGACCAATAAAAGTAAGCAATGCCATACACCCTTCCTAACCCTCCATGTACCAGTTTGACCACTTTCTGGGAGGTATGGCTTTGAAGCCCAAGATCTCACTGTATATAAAATGCTTGCCAGGATCCTGCTTTACTCTTCCATAGCCTTTGATTTCCTCAAGTGCAACACCTGACACTTACAGACATAGACTCATACAGTATGGAAGGTCTTTTAAGCGTAATTATATCTGCATTCACAAATTCCTCAGGAAGTATATTCCACATGGAAACCACCCTCCACGTAAAAAATAGCCTCTCATGCATTTTTAAAAAAATCTTTCTCCTTTCACCTTAAAAGTGTGCACTCTATTCTAAAAATCCCCCACCCCAGGTAAAAGACAACTACCATTAAATCTATCTATACCGCCCATTATTTTATCATTTTTTATCAGGTCGTCTCTCAACCTCCTAAGCTCCAGTGAAAAAAAGTCACAGATGTCCAGCCTTCCTTTATAAATCAACCTTCCATACTCAGAAACATCCTGGTAACTCTTTTCTGAACCTTTTCCAACTTCATAATGTCCTCCCTATAACTGCATGACCAGAACTCGGCACCGTATTCCAGAAGTGACCTCACCAATGTCCTGTACAACGTCAACATGACTCCCTGACTCCTCTACTCAAAGGACTGAATAATGAAGGCAAGCATACCAAATACCATTTCAACCAAGCTATCTCCACGTGATGCAAACTTCAAAGAGTCATGTACCTGCACCACCAGGTCCCTCTCTTCTCCAACGCTACCCAAGGCCCTACCATGAGTGCATAAGTCCTACCTTTTTTTTGTTGTACCACACCACAATACCTGACAGTTAAACAGATTAAACTCCTTCTGCCATTTCTCTACCCATATCTGCAACTGATCTATATCCCGTTTCAACCTTTGATAACATTCTACGCTGTCCACAACTCCACCAATCTCTGTATTATCTGCAAACTTCCTAACCCACCAATCTACCATTACCTGGAGCAGTGGTGAGGCAATGCTTCACTGTCAGGCCATGCACATGCCAGATTTCAAATGGCTTGTGCCTTTAAGTAAAGTGCATAGTATTACTGGTCTTATGAGGGAAGGATGTGTTTCCAGTAGAGAACACAACATAAACATATTTTGTCAGATGGCAGTAGCATTGCACATGAAACTATTTACCTCATTAGAAAAAAACAGTAGGGTTTATATAATTAAACACACATTTTGAAACCTTGGATACTGAATAAGTGTCTCACCTTGAGGACAGTCTGGAACCAGCCACCAGAGTTCAGTCATCAAATGGGCATGAAGCAAAGGAACATGCAAATGCAATTGAATTTTGTTTTACATTTTGCTTTCTCTTCCTGTTGGCCTCAGAGATGGATGGACATGCTGCATTTCATGTGGCCAAGAAGATTGTTTCGCAAAGATGAATATATCTGGCCAAATCAAAAGTAGGAGTGGCCCAACATGGATTGTGACATAAATTGAGGACTCAAGGGCAGTGTTGTTAATTAGCTCAGAGAAGAAGTGTTTCCAGTTAGTGAATCTTTTTTGAGCCTCTGTCTGGCTGTTTCTTTCCATTCAGTTCAATCTCTGCCTCTGTTGCGTCCTCTCTCTATCTCTCTCCCACTCTCCCTCCCTCTCTCTTTCACTCTGCCTCTCTTTCGTTCATTCTGTTTCTGTTTCAGTCCCTCCCTCTCTGTCTCTTTCTACTACTGACTCGCTCACTCACCTTTTCTATTTGTCTCTCTCTCTCTCTCTGACCTACTTCTCGCTCTTTCTCTCACATTCATTGATATTCTCCCTCTTTCTGTGTCTCACTGTCTCTGTCTCACTGTTCTGCTTGCTCTTTACCTCTCTGTTATGCCTCTCTACCTATCTCTCTCCTTGTGTCTCTTTCCGCGTCCACAGTCTGACTTGCTGTCTCTCTTTCTATCTCTCACAATACCTCTCTCTTCCTGCTTACCATCACTCACACTATCGATCTCTCATTGTCTCTCTGTCCCTCTCTCTTGTTCTTTCCCTCTTGATGTCTGTCTCACTGTCTCTCTCACTCACGTCCTTTCTTTCTGTCTCAAACTCTCTCCTTCTCTGTCTTTCTTCCTCACAGTGCCAGTTTCTCACTCACTGACTCCCTCTCTCATACACATTCTTGATCTCTCTGTTACATACACATTGTTGTCTCGCACTCACTCCTGCGTCCCTTTCTATTTCTCTCACTCTGTGAGTCTCTGTCTCACACACTGTTTCTTTCTCTCTCTGTCTCTCTCTCACTGTCTCTCTCTGTGTCTTTCTTTCTGTGTCTGTCTCTCTGTTTATTTTTGCTCTCTCTCTCTGTCTATCTTTCTTACTCCATCTGTCTGTCAGCCTGTCTCTCTCTTACTATCTCCTTCTGTTTCTGAGCAGGTTGCTGAATTCATGACATTATATTTTTAACTACCTGGTTCGACAAGATCATGTAAGTGAAAATGTGGAAAAGGCACAAATTGAATTCTAATTCTTAAATTGCAATATCATTTGGATGGATGGTAAACAATAGTTTCCATCTATACTGTGGGTATGTTGGTGCACGCTTGTGTGATCTGTACCAACCACAGACAGAGCAAATGCCTGTGGGTCAGGAAACAAAGCTCAGTGGCACACTGGTGAGAATGTAATAAAGTCTGAACTTGTCTCATTCAGGAGGCGACTGTCTCGCAATTGTGTTCCAGGAGGCAGAAGGATAAGCATAAGATTTGCATTTTAGATTCTGGCTGCACTCAGAGATAGTATGGTGTCTAGACAGGAGTGAGACAGAACCCCCGAGGTAGCAGTGGAGAAAGTTCAGCTTTTGCACTTTGATGTATTTGCTGGCTCAATCAACCGTCATTATCTATCACTATGTTTGAAACTGAAACCTTGAAACTGATCAGGTCTGGCAGCATCTGTTGGGAGAAAACACAGTTACTGCTTCGAGTCTGGTGACACTTTAACAGAGCTGATAGCAGCTGGGAATAAGCAGTATTTATCCTGAAGACTTCAGGAGCGGGTTGTGAAGCAAGTGCTGATGTGTCTGTTCCATGAAAAGCAGAGGAAGAAATTTTTGTTTAAAGGAAACGAAAGAAGCAGAAATGGGCAGAGTCAGGCTCACACAGACCCAAGTTTTGCTTTTAATTGTTGACATTGGACTTTTAGAGTTGGAACTGCTGGACACATCACTCTCACTCTCACTCTCAGTCTCACTCTCAGTGCTGTTCGATTCATTCTGTTGGTGATCTGTCTCCTGGACTGGAATGTTGAATTGCTGGATTTACCTCTGCCAAGGCTGCATTTATGGAATGTTGCTACATTGGATCAGTTGATGTGCAGTCGTTAAACAATACGTTGTTTAAATATTTCAATAGAGTTAAAGTCATGTCAATTTTCTGTTTGCATTTTAATTATGGAGTAAGAATAAAGTGTGTTTTTCTTAAAGCTCAGTAGTTTGACCATTCAAATCAAATCTGGAATGCAGCACCATTTACTTGCCTGGAAATAAAAGTCAATGTCCAGAGTATCTCCTTGCCGTTTTTTAGGACGTTTGGTCCGTTCCATAACATATGAAAGGGGTGAGTAAATAAGGAAATAATGGATAGCAGGCGAGAACTCAGGAGAAGCTGAATATCTCATAATTAACGCAAAGGACGCCAAGGAAAAAGACTGTGCAATGGGAGAATTGGTGACCTTCTCATCAACCCTGTTCCACCTTCCATTATGACCCAGACTGATACCTTATTGTAAAGTCATACACCTGTTCTTTTCACATACCCACTGACAATTTTAGCTTTAGGAAATCAATCTGTTTCTTTCTTTAAAAAAAAATTCAGTGCCTTCGCTTCCACAGCCTTTTGTGGTCGAGGTCTCCAGATGGTCTTCACTCTCTGAGTGAAGACATTTGTCATCATCTCAGTTGGAAATGGTGTTCCTTGTGTATCCTGAGACCGTGGCCCCTTTGTCTGGACTCTCAGACCAGGGGAAACATTAGCAATGCATCCTGAGCCCTGTCAGAATTCTATATGCATCAATGAGACACTTCTCATTCATATATCATCCAGTGAGTGCAGACCCACTCAAGCTCAACACCCCTCATAGGGCTAACCTGGCACAGCAGGGATTATTCTGGGAAAACCTTACTGCTGTCACTTCACAGCAGGTATGAGTTTCCACAGATACCTCAAACAAGAATGTACGTAATACACCAGCTGTGATCTCACTAAACTTTCAAGCTGTACTGAAATCCTCAGGTTATGAAGACCAAAATGTCATTTTCCTTTTGAACACCTTGCAACCCTGCTACACCTTCATTTTTGATTTCAACGGCCACCAGACAAGGACATCCACATCGTCATAGATTCATACAGCATGGAAACAGACCCATTGGTCCAACTCGTTGATGCCTGAAATAAATTATTCCCATTTGAGATAGCAAGAATGGCAGATCCTGGAGTCAGAGAAAACAAATGTGGAGCTCGAGGAATACAGCAGCCCAGGCAGCATCTGAGGAACACAAAAGCTGATGTTTCCAGTCGGGACCCATCTTCCGAAATGGGGAGGGGGAGGGGAGCTCAGAAATAAATCGCGGAGAGGTGTAACTGGGGAAGGTAGGTGAGATGGTGAATAGTGAGTGCATGTAGGCAGTGGTGGGGATTGGTCAGTGGGAAGGGAGTGGCGGATAGTTGGGAGAGCAGATGGGCAGGTGGTGTCAGGTCAAGGAGGCAGGGATGATGGGGGGTGGGGGTTGCTCATGGGTGGAGCCCAGGCTTGGGGGAGGGTGGTGGAGATTTTGCCTATGTTTGGCTCATGAGCCTCTAATTCTTTCAAATTCATGTGCCTGTCTAAAACGTGTTTTAAATTTTGTAACTCTGGATCTACCACTTCCTCTGGCAGTTTATTTCACATATGGCCACCCTCTGTGTAAAAAGGTTGTCACCCAGATCTGTTTTAAATCTCTTTTGTCTCACCTAAAAATTATGCTTTCTACTTTTGAACTCCCCTCCCCGAGGGGAAAGGCCTTTGCAAATCACTTCTTCTATGCCTCTCATGATTTTTCAACCTCTCTAATGTCACTCCTCAACCTCCTACACTGCAATCTGAAGTGTCCCATCCTATCCATCCGCTCATTATGGAGGCCAATATGGTCCCATTCTCTCATCGTTTGAATAATACTCCACCACTCTCATTCTTTTTGTTTTACTCATGTAGATAACTTCACATTTGCATCTTCCATATGATTACCCAATTTGTTTCTATCATTCTGAAGCCTCCTCACCTGCTTTACATCAATCACAATGATGCACATTTTTGGATTGTGATCAAACCTGGATATTTTATCCCGGATTCACTTATTCAAATTGCTGACATGTATTGTGTATAACTGGACCCACACCAGCATCAGTTTGTGATCAGTTTGCTGTGCTGCAAAGCTGTGAAGTATCCTCTGGGACATATGAATCCTTGAAAGGTGCCATTAAGTGCAAGTACTTTGGAGTTTGTCGATTTTCAGTTGGAAGCTGAATACACATATCCTCCAACTACCTCCCAAAAGAACTGTGGGCCAATAACCTTTATCAAGAAAGGTTGGCTAAAACCTGTAACTCCTGGAAGAAACCCCAACCTTCACCTGCAAATCGTACCCATGGGAGATAAACAGAACGTCTATTTCATAAATTGGCAAAGTAGCACTTACAATAATAGAGAGAAATGTTCAACTCTATCTATGCCAGAGACTATTTCCCAGGGCAGAAATGGCTAGCACGAGGGGTCATAGTTTTAAGCTGGTTGGTGGAAAGTACAGAGGGGATGTCAGAGGTGGGTTTTTTACACAGAGAGTTGTGAGAGCATGGGATGCGTTGCCAGCAGCAGTTGTGGAAGCAAGGTCATTGGGGTCATTTAAGAGACTGCTGGACATGCATATGATCACAGAAATTTGAGGGTGCATACATGAGGATCAATGGTCGGCACAACATTGTGGGCTGAAGGGCCTGTTCTGTGCTGTACTGTTCTATGTTCTATGTTCTATGTTCTAATATCGCTCGTGGTGTGGAGGGTCTTGTTCTCTTCCATGTGTTTGTAAATGGCTGCTGCCACCGTCTGAACTTCCAAAAACATGTTGAAATATTCATTCCATGTGTCACCTAGAAACCCCAGGATCTCAGCCTTTTCCAATAAATGTATTGCAGTGGAGCGGGTAGTCACTGGCACTGAACAGCCTGGGAACAGCTTGTGCTGTAATAAACCATAAACAAGAACACACACTTCACACCAGCATTCGGGATCTGTTCACACAAACTCAGGTTCTGTATTTCTCCGACTCGGCAAATTCTATAGTCCCCTTAAGCTCATCATACTGTCAAATATAAACAGCAGCCTCTCTGGATTCTTCCAGCGCCCTCCCAGAATATTCCCAAATTAAGGATCGTGGCCAACTATCAGACTCCTCAGGTTTATTTTATAGTTCACAGTGCTCAAATCCCTGATTTTAAAACTGAAAACAAACTGTGGGTATATTTTTCCAGTTTCCCAGTCATAAACAATCTTCATACCATTGTTGTTTTTCCATTCCCTTGGACACCAATCACTGCTGCCGGACTCCCAGATATGGAATTTCTCTGCCAAAAACAATTGAGCAGATTGTATATTTTCCAGTTCTCCCTGGAGATGTTTCTCTCCCCACTCTTCATGGTCTCAGCCTCTTATCAGCAGTTCATGTTGTACAACTGCCTGGCCTCGTACATTTGAGATGAGCATTAATGCAGCGCATCGATCACCCAGCTGGAAAGTCTTTACCTTCTGAGGATAGTTTTCACTTTCAGTTTCTCTGCTTGTATCCTGAGTGTGTCTTTGTATTTCTGTTCGACACCTTCAACTGGAACAGAGAGAAAGTGATTCTCCATGTCAGCTGTCCTGTCATCACAAATTCCTCAATAACATTTCATGGTTTAGTATTTACTGTTGAGTAATTGTTGAAGATTTTGTTCAGAGCTTCAGTTAATTTATCCCCAATTCAATCTCTGATTGGTAAACACTTGAAAGTGGATAATGATCAAGAAGTGTTTCAATATTTAGCTGATTTTAATCTGTACACATCAAGAAGATTTCAGAAAGGTCAATGTTCTCAGAAACTTAGAACATTCTTGAAAGGACAGACACAGTTGATGTAGAAAGTGTGTTTTGCCTGGCTGTTGGACTTCCAGTAAGGGAGCACAGCCTCAGAATTAAAGACAAACATTCAGATCAGGAAGAACAGGAACATCTTCACTCCAACGGTGACCCCAATGAATTCTCTATGCTAGACGGCGATGGAAACTTGATCATTAATTAACTCCAAGATGGAGACTGATGAGATTTCCTTTTAGTCATTACATCAGTGATAGAGGGCTAGCTTGGGAATGTGGCATCACGGGAGTTGATTAACCATGAGCTAGAATAAGCAAGAGAGGGCTCGAGAGGCTGAATGGCCTCATCCTGTTCCTATGGTCCAATGTTAAACATTCACCTTCGACACTAATAGTAGACAGTTGCAGCTGTGTGTACCAATTGAAAACAAAAACAGAAATTGCTTGAGAGACTCTGCAGTTCTTGGAGCATCTGCGGAGTTTTCAGAAAGCTTTTTGACCTATGTCGCCATTCCTTTGGAGTCACAGTGTCCAAATGCTGGTACTCCATCCCAAACAGCATTGGCTGGTCCTACACATAAAACATGGTGAATAGATGCCGGCGTATGTGCTTCAAGCCCAGCCCCATTATTCAATATAATCATGGCAGATAATCCACTTCAGTCCCCTGTTCCCACTTTCTCCCCATGCCCCTTCCTTCTCTAAATGAATACATATATTGTGATTAGCTGGGGACATAGAACTGATCACTGTGGAACATCACTAGTCACTGGCTGCGACTCAGAAAAAAAAAGGTTCATTTATTCCCATTCCGCTTCCTGTTTGCCATCTAGTTCTCTGTCCAAGTTAGAACATTATCTCAATCACATGTACTTTCATTTTGTATTCTAATCTCTTCTAACCAAACTTCCAGTGGATTTGTGCAGCATTATTTCTCTTCTGTAACTCCATGCTAACGCTGTTACTGTTTCCCAAGTGCTCTGTTGTTAAACATTTTAGAATGGGCTCTTGCATTTTCCCCACACCCAGTGCCAGGGCAGTGTGTCTCTAATTGCCTGTTTTCTCTGTGCCTCCTTTGCCTTTAAACATTGGGGTTACATTAACTCCCCTCTTCTGTTCCACAACCTATAGAACTTGAAAGACAACCACCAATGCATCCATTACTTTTACGGCCACCTCAGGGAAGACTTTCAACACAGATAATCAGGCTCAGGGAATTCATTGAAATTTAACCTCGGGTCATGTTCCAACAACCTGGATTCGAATCGCACCATGGCAGGTGTTCGAACTTGGAGTTCAATAAAAATCTCATGACAAGCATGAAACCATGTTTAAAAAAAACTCTCTGACTCACTAATTCCCTTCAGGGAAGGGAACGGCCAACCTTTCCTGGTCTCACCTTATATGCTACCCCATCAATATGTGCTCTCAAATGGCCTGAATTCAGTAATATACATGGACGACATCAACATCAGAAACTACCCTATAATGCTGTGAGAGTTTGAGGATACTCATGGGTAGGGATAACAGCAGACCGCAGGTGAAGTTGTTAAACTGGGGATAAGTGAACTACACCAATATTAGGCAGGAACTGGAGAATTTGGACTGGTTGCAGCTGTTTGATGGGAACCCATATCGGATACATGGGAGTATTTCAAATGGCAAGTGATAAAAGCTCAGGAGCGCCATGTTCCTGTGAGAATGAAGGATTGCTACAGCAAGTAACGTGAACCTTGGGTGACCAGAGATCTTATGACTTTGGTCAAAAAGTAAATGGAAGCATGCATAAGGTCCGGGAGGATGGATACTGACGAAGCCCTTGAAGTATATGAGGAAAATCAGAAAAAAACAATTAAACCAGGAATTAGAAGGTCTGAAATGGATCATGAAAAGTCATCAGCATACAGGATTAAGGAGAATCTGATGCCCTTGTATACCGATATAAAAAGCAACGGGGTAGGGGGGAAATGGTTGGCCCATAGAAGGACTAAGGAGGGAACCTATGTGTGTAGCCGGAAAAGTTAGGTGAGATCCTAAGCATATACTTTGTGTTGGTATTCAGAAAAGAGACAAAGTTGGTGGAGGATGATCTCAAGGTGTGGAGGGTCAAATTTCTAAGCCAAGTTACTCTTACAAAGGAAGATGTTTTTGTGTGTATTAAAAAGTATGAGTGTAGACAAGTGCCTGGGTCCTGATGGAATCTATGCCAGAATATGTTGTATATGTTGTAATACTCGATGTCTCTCCGAATAATTATTGCATTTGTGACTGAGCATCTCAGTCTCACTGTTGAATATAATTTATCACACCAGTGAATTTCTTAGCTGCTGCAATGTGTTTGTTTCATTTTTAAGAAATACAGCAAAATGAAACAAATGCTGTAACTGTAATATTCCCTCGGCATCCACATTGAGTATAAATGAAATGCATCAGGGGCATTTTATTTCTGAGTCGAATGCACGGAAATTGTAGACAGCTATCAGGGACAAATAACAATAAAAATGCATGTTCCAACTCAACATAAAAAAACTCAGTTTCTCCTTAACTTTGTGTTAACCTTTATAGAAACAATTTGCTGATTTGACTCTGTGATGCTTCATTCTGATGTAGTGGTCACATTTACTCGAACACTTGAATAATGATAAGAGTTTATTGGTTCACGTGTACTTTTCATTTCCTGGTTTTCCTCAACCGAGATTAAATGTCTCAAGTTCATGAATTATGAAAATATTGCATGTATTGTGAAATTATTCAGTCGATCACTGCTCAGCCAAATTCCCTGATGCAAAGTAATTCAAAGCAAGAGGAGGGAAATCAGACTGAGTATTGGTTACTATGTAGTTGAGCTAACATAAGCCACTATCTGATACTTGAATTATCTATCAGTGTTGGATATAGATAACCAGCTGAAATAATAAAGTTTTCTCAAATATTTGTTTTAACTGACTTCCATATTGTGATCATCAGAACAAGTTGCCATTGTACCAATTTGTTTGTACTAATTGTAACAATTTATTTGGGAAAGTAACATTTGCTCTGTATGAGAACATTGATGATGAGTTGTGTTTGTACGTGAAGCACTGTGTATACTCGAAAGAAATAGATGAATACACAATGCGATTCTTTGTAGGCAGAAATAGCATGCAGACAGTCCCGTGTGAATGCCTCAAAACATTTGACATCCTTTTGGTCATTCATTTTTTTTTCAGGGAGAAGTTGTGAATAGTCGCAAACAATACATCTCGAATTTCTTTTTCTCAAGAAAATTATCTGTCAACTATCAATCATCAACAACAATAGCACTTTCTACTAATCAGCCACATTTTCCCAACAAATTGTAACTCACCTTCCACGCAGTATGGCTTTTGGTTCCCACGCGTATTGGTATAAACTGTGATTATCCTGATGAGACAAAGCTGAATATCTTCCACATTTAATTTCTTTTCTGAGCAACACACAAGTGGTGATTGAAAACAGGTCCTTCTTAAACTGAAAATTTCAATTGTTCTACTTATGAATGCTATTTTCGTAAGTGAGTGATCTCTCTGTTTCATGGAACTGATATTGTCTTCAATGCTGTAATAGATTTAACAAAAAAGTTTGCTGGATACAAATATGCTGTAATAGCTCTGTAAAAATAAATGTATCCACATTTGTTTGCTGCCTTTTGAACAGAAACAGATCATCACTGTTCTCGTACAGAGCCAAATGCTAGTTTTGCAAATAAACTGGTGCATTTTCAACTTGTTCTGGTGATCACAATATGGAACAGAAACAGATATTAATAAATTATGAAAATTAGTGAAGCTGACAGTACTCTTGTAGAAATCAAATAATTTTTCAAGTTTTTTTTTACTCTGTGGATATTGGGTGTCTTCATTATCTACGCCTACCTTTACAGTCCTGCAAGCCTGAGGGCCACAGTTTTGAATATTAGTTTTTGTCTCAGTGAGGAATAAAATTGGCCTCATGCCAGTCAATCATTTCTGCAAATGATGAAAACCTTACACCTGATATTTAAGACTTTGCAATGTATTTGCTTCTGAAACCTGAATCAATCTCTGCTGTTGAGATGTTCTTTGGATAACATCCCACTGATTTCTACATTTTCTATAAATTAATGCTCTTTATCTGCTGACACAGATGTATGCAGACACTGCCTTAAAACTTCCTGCCTGACTAGAATTAGGTGTAAACATTGTAAATCCTTATCTTCCTGCACAGGGGTATGTGGAAACACTCTCAAATAAGATTCGTTGGGCAGCGTTTGTAATGGTGTGCGATTTCTGAGGTCCTGTAAATAATGTAACTTGTGCTTCTGCTGAAGGGGCCAGGGCACTGACTTTTGTTCAAGCCAGAAACTTTGGCGGCTTGTAATTACATTCTGTCCCTTCAGCAACTTGGAATCGCCTCCTGTCATTAGCATGATCGATGCTTTACCCTGCTGTCTTTATGCTTTCAATGTAATAGTTGTTTGTGTATTATGTCATTGTCCGATGTAGTGATTATTTCATGTAACACGCTATTGTCAGATGTATAATTGCTTTATGTATTATGCACTTGATACAGTATAAAAAGCTGGGGCTGTGCACTGCTCGGGGAGAATCGCTTACAAGACTCACCTACGCTCGGACTGCACCTCCCAGTCGTGAACCATTTTAACTCCCCTCCCATTCCTTCGATGACATGTCTATCCTGGGCTTCCTGCAGTGCCATAATGATGCCACCCGAAGGTTGCAGGAACAGCAACTCATATTCCAATCGGGAACCCTGCAGCCCAATGGTATCACTGTGGATTTCACAAGCTTTAAAATCTTCCCTCCCCCACTGCATCCCAAAACCAGCCTAGCTCGTCCCCACCTCCCTCACCTGTTCTTCCTGGACCCGTCCCCTCCTCCCGCCTCAAGCCACACCTCCATTTCCTACCGACCAACCTCTTCCCGCCCACTTGAACTGTCCGTCCTCCCTGGACAGACATATGCCCTGCCTAACTCCCCACCTGTACTCTTCTCTACACCTATCTTCTCCTCTATCCATCTTCGTTCCGCCTGCCCAACTCTCCTTATTTATTTCAGAACCGTCCCCCCATCCGCCTCTTCTGATGAAGTGTCTCGGGCCGAAATGTCAGCTTTGTGCTCCTAAGATGCTGCTTGGCCTGCTGTGTTCATCCAGCTCCACACTTTGGTATTTCTGCACTCTATGCCGGGTTGAGTACAGTGATTCCCCACAGCTTGGACTTGCTTTGTAATAAAGGATTTGCTTTTCTCTAAACAGGTCAGTGTCTTGTTATTGCAGCAAGTCCGTGAGGGTCTCAAAAAATGAACCTAACACTGTTACCACAGGATGTTGTGTCATTTCGTTGAGACACTAAGGAGAGAGGGGCAAATACAGAAGGTTCATATTGTACCTGCTTCGAACAACAGTGAACAAAGATTTCCATATGTTCACAATACAATAAGAAATTCACTTCTTTCAGTTCTGGAATGGGTTGAGTTAAAATAAATATGTATTGTTCAGTCTATCACGAGTATGGAAAATGCACCAAAATCGAAAATCGAGGTTGCTTCATCTTAGTTTATTATTTTCTCAGGATAGTGTCTGTTGAGAACAATCATGTGATTTTTTTGCACTTCACAACTTTCATCAGTCTCAGCAGATCTGTTTAAAGCCTGCACCCTGCATTGTGTTTATTTTAATATGCCACTGCCGGTCTATTGTGCTGCTTGTCCCCTAAAAGCACTTCCCGTCCAAATACATAGGGTTCTGTTATGTGTTAATTCACCAAAGGCCTTCAGGAAAACAAAGTGTCCTGCCAATTTCTGAAGAAGGGTCCCAACCCGAAACATCAAGCTTTCCTGTTCCTCTGATTCTGCTTGGCCCGCTGTGTTCGTCCAGCTTCACACCATGTTATCATAGCCAAGGAATTGTTATCGTATGATCTTGCTTTGGAAAGACTCGCTGACTATCCAGTATTATGTCACCTGTTTCTAGATTGGTTTTATTCTATTGTCTGTTTTCTTCACGTGAGTTTTCCTGACACTCTTATTTTGTTCTGTGATCTGTACTTTTCAACTTGTTCTCAATGTTGTTTCAAAAAGCGGATGACAATAGCTATCCAATACTCATTTTCTCATGTTACAATTGCAAGAAGGACACGTGGTTTCTCTTATTATGATTTTGAATATGATTCAATTAAGTACATTCAAACCAGATGCTTTATTTCACTTTTTCAAATGAGGATGTCGATTGTGCTCAAGTATTAGGTCTGAATACAAGTACTACTGTTTATCGAGTTCAGATCCATTCGACAGGTTTCTATCCTCCTTCTTTATATTCTCAGTCTTCATCAACTTGTTCATTCCTCCATGGCATACACAAGCAACACGAGTGACATTCTCCCTTCTGATATCAAGCTGCACTCCAGATTTTCATTTAAATTTTATTGGAATTAACTCTTTCTGCCTCCGCTACAAACCCCAGGCCATACCAGCTGATCTAAAACACAAATGTGATCGGCACATTTGGAATTGCTGAATTTTTTTTCAGAATTATTGCCCTTTTCTCCAAGGATCCTACTTTGGACAGGAATGTTGTTTCAGTTTCCTGTTCCTGATCCTAATCCACGTATGTGTATGCTGTTGGTGTGTACAGCTCTCTGGAGTTGTCTGTAAATGTGGTGTTGTTCCGCATCTAATCCAGGCAACATTCAGGGAAACCTCTTCTGCACCGTCTCCGAATCTTCTGCCTCCTTCTCCTAACCTGACGATCAGAATCAAACACAGTACTCAGTACGGCCTCACCAAAACAGCAACATGACATCCGAGCTCTTAAACTCATTCCCTGACCAAAGGCTGTTTGCGTTTCAAGTGCCCTGTTTCCAGGAGCCTGTTGTTTTCCGAGATGTCCTGCCTGTATTTCGCAGAAGTGAGTCCAATGTTGTTTGGTCCAAGTTCACCAAATAATTCCTGCCATGTTGATGATAACTTTTGAGCATTTACTTCATCATTACATGTTTAATTGACGTTTAATTTACACTGTTTTCATAACCACGATCATTCCACTTCCCTGTTTCACCACTGGCATTTCCCTTCGCTCCTTTGAATTCTCTGTCTCAACCTTGAAACCTGTCGAATGGATCTGAAGTCGATAAACAGTAGTACTTGTATTATCAACAGAAGCTACCACTGCCCACTAAATCCCCGGATTCGTTGATTTGTATCTTAGCTACACATCTACTGCAAAGACACTTCAACAGATCTCGTTTCTTACTTCTGCTGTTTGTGACGCATATACAGGACTTGAGTGAAATTACATTTCGGGGTCAGTCGCAAACGACACATAGATTGATGCAGTTGTGACTCGTGTATCAGGTTCTCAAATGATATGGTGGGAACTGATTGTCTTTTGGTCATCGTTCACAGGAAGCGGATGTCAATGGCAAGGCCAACATTCATTGCCCATCCCTAATTACCAGGTGGCAATTAAGATCCAATCAGATTGATGCTTGTCCACAAACATACACAAACCATACCAGGCACAGGCGGCGTATCCTCTTCCCTCAGGGGCATTCGTGAGCCAGTCCCTGTTGTTATGTCTCACTGAGCTGTTGGGATGCAAGTCAACTCTCCCTCTTATTGTCGGCAAACAAAGCGAATGTAGAAAGTACACAAATTTCCACAATCCAAATGCCATTCTGACCTCGGTTAGTAAAATGTAAGGATGAGGTTGGGTTTCTGTATTTAACACGAATGTCGATTGCTTGCAAATACAGACAGTGTAAGGGGGGAAAACAGTTATGAATCATCGCACATAACACTGCGACTTTGAGCTCAAAACAATCTTATTAACTCGGTCTTTGTACATACATGGGCACAGACACGAAACAAAAGAAAACTTAGTGTTGGAGGGGAAAATAACGGAAGGCGTTTCCCTGACCACAGGATCTTTTAACATTTCTCTGAGAGACACAGACACTGACAGCAAAGAAGTTGCAAATTGGATCTGCACTGTCCAGTTGCCGGTAATTGCATTTTCAAAACCGTTGTCCATGTTTTTGTCTGTTCTGATGTTGGTCGGACTCATTCACATTCGGTTCAACGTTTGTGAGGTTTCCTGCTTCGACTGCCCTCCATGGAACTACATTCTCAGGCCTGTGGTTGAGAAACAGAATAATCCACTACCCGCCCCATAAAGCCCCTTCTCTTCACCTTAAAGTTATCTCCTCTGTTGTCCCTTGACCCTTCCTTGCCTTCTTCACACACCTCACTGAAACTCCACCTCTACCACTCAGCTGTATCTGCTCTACATAAGCCAACACAAGTCTATGCAGAGATAATAGGAACTGCAGATGCTGGAGAATCCGACATAACAAAGTGTGGAGCTAGATGAACACAGCAGACCAAACAGCATCTGAGGAGCACGAGATCCTGCTTGGCCTGCTGTGTTCAGCCAGCTCCACACAAGTCTATCCAGTTCTTCTAAAACATTGTACAGCTCCAGAGTACGCTCCGTGCTGGTATACTCTGTGCCACAGTAAAAAAGTTAGATGTTTTGTTTGTCCTCTGATACATCTTGTCAACATTTTGTCCCAAATAAATGATCTTTGGACCAGCACCCGAAGTTCTCTTTGCTCCTCTCAGCTGTTTAGTGCTCTGGCATTCATTTAGTACGCACTTGTCTTGATCCTTCTTGATCCTTCTTTCACCCCAATGGCTGCGCTGAAATCTACATAACCTGCATCGGTTCTACTGTCCTCATCTACTCGCATGTTCACGTCCTCGAAAATTTCAGTCAGAAGCACCGTGCTGAGTAGAAAGCTGTGAACATGTGTTCTGTTTTTAATGAGCTTGTAAACTGTCTTTGGATTTTGCTTCAAGACAGCGTCTAACTCCTGCACTCACCCTCACTGACCTTGATCTTTATCCAAGAGACGTATTCCGACACATTCGGTTTAAACTACATTGTATTTGCAGCTTCCTTCTGTTATGATGAAATTTCATCAGGTTTGAATTGTTCCGCCTTTTTTGCTGCACCAGGTTTCTTCAACCGGACTGCTTTCTGCTAATTTTGACAGAAGAGACAATCGTAAGTGAATTGTCTCGTTGAAAATAAATTTGCCAAAATCCTTGTGAGACCATGCTCAGGCAAAATAAATTTGCAAAACAGCATGGTGGGTATCATGCATGCACTTCTTTCACTCCTTACTCTCAGGGCTGTGAAAGGCCTGTATTTCTGTCACCTCCTGCCGTCACCAATGGGAAAGTGGGGGAAACTCATAGGCCTTCTTCGCTGTCAGTAAGTTTTTTCCTTCTGGTTTAATGTCAACCTCTGCACTGCTCAAACTCTCTCTCATCTGATGACATGGAAGTGCCAAATCATTTTATTGTTGATTTGAGATTTCAAAATTTGAAAAAAAACGAAAAGAAAACAAGAAATAATGCAGGTGAAGTCGCTCAAACATGACTGCCGCAGAGCAGGACGTTGGTGGGTGGTCGGGCAGGGCTGCGGGTGTGTGGAGGACTGACAAAGATGGAAATGGGCGGTGAAATGTGACATTGGGAGGCCAAGACAATGAGGAGGGTCTGAAATTTGACTTTAAAGACTTTGGGATTTGTGAAAATGAACACAAATCAATCATCTAATTGAATATTGTTTGCTAAATAATTGAACCTAAGCCTATGAGGCAGTAACCATAAAATGACTCGACAAACGATCATAAATCTACTTTACAAGTGAACTGAAGTGTATTACATGATTTTAGATCAGGTTATTAAACAAATGTACTTAAATACTTACAGCAGGTGAAAGAACATCACATGATTGATTTACGTTTCCATCAACAGTTTGTTTCTGAATGCTGATCAGGATCTTATGAAATAAATCGTTTTAAGTATGTTTAAACTCTCATAGAACATAGAACATAGAACATAACAGCACAGTACAGGGCCTTCGGCCCTCGATGTTCTGCCGACCTGTCATACTGATCTGAAGCCCATCTAACCTACACTATTCCATGTACGTCCATATAATTAACCAATGACGACTTCAATGTACCTAAAATTGGCGAATCTACTACCGTCGCAGGCAAAGCATTCCATTCCCTTACTACTCTCTGAGTAAAGAAACTACCTCTGACATCTGTCCTATATCTTTCACCCCTCAACTTAAAGCTTTGCCGTCTCATGCTCACCGCCACCATCCGAGGAAAAAGGCTTTCCCTATCCACCCTATCTAACCCTCTGATTATTTTATATGTTTCAATTAAGTCACTTCTCAACCTTCTTCTCTCCAATGAAAACAGCCTCAAGAGCCTCAGCCTTTCCTTGTAAGACCTTCCCCCCATACCAGGCAACATCCTAGTAAATCTCCTCTGCACCCTTTCCAAAGCTTCAACATTCTTCTTCTAATGCGGTGACCAGAACGCTACACAATACTCCAAGTGACACCGCATCAGAGATTTGTACAGCTCCACCATAACTTCTTTGTTCCAGAACTCGATCCCTCTATTAAGAAAAGCTAAAACAGTGTCTGCCTTCTTAACAGCCCTGTCAACCTTGGTGGCAACTTTCAAGGATCTGTGTACACGGACACCGCGATCTCTCTGCTCATCTACACTACTAAGAATCTTACCATTAGCCCTGTACTTTGACTTATGGTTAGTCCTACCAAAGTGCATCACCTCACACTTGTCTGCATTAAACTCCATTTGCCACCTCTCAGCCCAGCTCTGCAGCTTATCTATGTCTCTCTACAACCTACAGCATCCTTCGTCACTCTCCACAACTCCAACGACCTTAGTGTCGTCTGTAAATTTACTAACCCGTCCTTCTGCGCCCTCATCCAGGTCATTTATAAAAATGACAAACAGCGGTGTCCCCATCACCGACCCTTGCGGTACACCACTAGTAACTGGTCTCCAGGGTGAACATTTCCCATCAACTACCACCCTCTGTCTTCTTTCAGCAAGCCAATTTCCGATCCAAACTGCTATGTCTCCCACAATCCCATTCCTCCACATTTTGTACAATGGCCTATTGTGGGGAACCTTATTGAACGCCTTGCTGAAATCCATATACACCACATCAAGCGCTTTACTCTCATATACCTGTTTGGTCACCTTCTCAAAGAACTCAATAAAGTTTGTGAGGCACAACCTTCCCTTCACAAAACCGTGCTGACTATCCCTAATCAATTTATTCTTTTCTAGATGATTATAAATCCTATCTCTTAAATCCTTTTCCAACACTTTACCAACAACTGAGGTAAAGTTCACTGGTCTATAATTACCAGGGTTGTCTCTACTCCCCTTCTTGAACAGGGGAACCACATTTGCTATCCTCCAGCCATCTGGCACTATTCCTGTAGACAATGATGAGTTAAAGATCAATGCCAAAGGCTCAGCAGTCTCCTCCGTGACTTCCCTGAGGATCCGAGGATAAATCCCATCCGGCCCAGGGGACTTATCTATCTTCACCCTCTGAATGATTTCTAATACCTCTTCCTTGTGAACCTCAATCCCACCGAGTCTAGTAGCCTGTATCTCAGTATTCTCCTCGACAACATTGTCATTTTCTAGAGTGAATACTCTTGAAAAATATTCATTTCGAGGATATTCATCTCAGCAGTGTCAACAGTTGCACACACACGCAGATCTTGTCACATTTCCTAAACCCCCTCTGATGGACTGTGTGAATGTGTTTGTGTGAAAATCACTCAACCGTACACAGACGATGTCATGTTTACCTCCCTTTGCTGGGGCTTGCAAATATCATACAGCCGTTCACAGTTCCAGCACGGTGCCCATATGTGAGGCATTGTGAATATTTCACACATGTTTATATTTAGGATCTAATTAGAGTTTGTTATCAATGTCTGATTCGCAATTCTTATGAAAACTTAATACTCACCTCAGTAATATTCCCGCATGAAAATGTACAAATAGAATGGAGAACAAAAGCTTTATTGCACAAGGAAATTGGTACTGATTTCAGATTGAGAAAAAAAGTACGCAAATAAGTTTACACCAACAGGTTATATATGAAAGACTTAGAAAGTGGTAGCAGCTCCACGCCTGTAGTAAACTCTCAGAAAGGAGTAGCACTAATCCACAAATAAAGTCAGTGGACAGAAAGAATGAGGCCTAAAGTTTACCTTCTGTTGGTGACAGATGCTTTTGCATTGTTCAGCTGAATGATTTTATCTATTGCTTTAAAGAAAATCATATTTATGCGGTTCGCTTGGATGGCTTGTATCTGAGTCAGCACATAGGCACAAAATGGCAGATGAATTTGAATCCGGACAAATGTGAGTTGATGCACTTTGGAAGGTCAAGTGCAGATGGGAATTGTACAGTATATGGCAGAATCCTCAAGAATATTAATGTGCAGTGGTGCCTGGTTTTACAACCTCATACATCACTGAAGTTGGCAGTACGGGTTGATAAGGTAGTGAGAAAAGCTCATGGAATGCTTGCCTGCATTGGAAGGAACATTGATTACAAGGATAGACAAGTTATGCTGCAGCTGTGTCAATCTTTAGTGAGGCAACACTTTGAATATTGCTTCCCGCTCTGGTCGCCGCATGCCCAGAAGGATGTGGATGCTTTGGAGAGGATCCAGAAGAGGTTTTGCAAGATATAGCCTGATATGGGGGATTTTAGCTGTGAAGAAAGCTTGGCTAGATTCAGTTTGTTTTCACTGGAATGCAGGAGTTAGGGAGCGAACTAATAGAAGTTTATAAGATTGTGAGTGGCTTGGATAAAGTGGAAAGTGTGAGGTTTTTTTTCACAGAGTGGAGTAGTCAATTGCAGGGTCAATGTATGAGGGGGAATGGCGGGGGGAGGGAGTATAAAACAAATGTTTCGGGCAGGTTTTTCACCAAAAGGTTACTGACTGTGTTGCGAGAGGAGGTGCTGGAAGCAGGCACAACAGCAGCATTCCAAGGAATGGGGTACGGATTCTGCCAGTGAAGGCTGTTTTTGTATGGATGGGAAAAATGTGTTGGTCCAGGGTTAGAGGGCCAAAGGGCCAGTTCCTGTAATGTATTGTTCTTCTTCTTTGTTGTTGTTGTTTTCCTTCCGTGGAATTTGATCACACCGTTTTCACGATTGAAATGTTCACAATAATGGATATAGGGGCCAGAGGAGTCCCAAGGCTGTTCAAAGCTGAGCTGCTATTGGATTAGATTAGATTCCCTACAGTGTGGAAACAGGCCATTTGGCCCAACAAGTCCACACTTGAAGCTTCCCATCCAGTCCCGTTCCTCGACAATCACACACTCCTGAACACTGTGGACAATTTAGCATGGCCAATACACCTAGCGTGCACATCTCTGGACTGTGAGAGGAAACTGGACCATTCAGAGGAAACCCACGCAGACACGGGGAGAATGTGTAAACTTCACGCAGACAGTTGCCCGAGGCTGGAATCGAACCTGGGTCCCTGGAGCTGGAAGGCTGCAGTGCTAACCACTGAGCCACTGTGTTGCCATAAAAAGGCATTTGATAACCTGATCATGGCCTGTTCCCTGACCAATCCCAATAATACTCCCCCGAAAAAAAAACAGCCCTGTTGTGGAATTCTGGCAACTTACATACAAATAATCGACAGCCATGAGAAAGAATAAACTCCCTCACTGCTCTGTCAGTTATACAGGCTTCATTGTTAGAACGATTGGCCAGTTCGGAAGTGTCTTCCTCGTTGAAAGTCCTATCTTGAATATCTACCATCTAAAAAAACAGAATTTTCTGGAAAAGGTCGGCATGTCTGGCAGTGACTATGGACAGAAATCAGGGTGAACTCTGAGGAATAGTCAATGGACCCAAAACGTTAACTCTGATTTCTCTCCACACATACTGTCAGACCTGCTGAGGTTTTCCAGCAAACTTTGTTTCTTTTTCTGATTTACAGCATCCACAGCTTCTTGGGATTTATTTACTGTATCAAGCTTTCTCATAGTGTCATATTTTCAATCATAATTCATTTAAAGCCCACTGCTATGATGCTTAATATTTCTGATGAAAAGTCCTTCTCTGCTGCTATGCAATGTCATACATATTTTCTTAAATCAAAAATAGCATGATTTAGTGAGTCAGATTTGAGGACGTTAGAGGTCAAAAGACTGATTGGATAGATGCAAGAAGAGATGTGTTTTTTTTTAGGAGAAGCGATTTTGGCCATATTGAGAAGGGAGAAAGAGGAAGACAGCCAAAGAATCTGAAAAGTAGAAACTATTACAACATCATTTATATTTTGTTTCCCAACCAACGCGATAAGGAGCTTTATCTGTCGACTGCACACCCACAGCGATTTAGGTAGTGTGGGAGTGTGTGTGAAAATTAACGCCGAGAATGAAGTCACTGGGTATGACATCACAATCTTCAACTTGCCTCTGAACTTTGATTGAATCAGACCACCAAATAATTGTGCTTGTACAGTGATATAAGTTCTGCAACATTGGCCAGATTTTTCAAAATGCCTACAAAAATTGTCATTATTACGATCTGATCATGAAAATTCGTAGCTAAAACAAATCTACGTTTTCTAATGGTAGGAGGACGAAGATACCCGAAACAGTAAAGAGTAGAACCATAGACTTGTGTCGGGTCTATAACTCAGTCACCCCTATTCTCTCGTTTGCTCTAATGCTTCAGTCCTTCACAAACTGTACGGATGATTACAACCTGCCTGACTGTCAGTGCTTTGAACTATCAGAATGAAATTAAAGGATATGAAAGTGTTGTTGAGGTGGGACGATGAAATTAATCAGTCAATACTCAGACCACATTTACAGTGTTAAAGAGTTTATTAAATTTACTCTGGTGAAAAGAAGCTTGTTTGGCCAAAGAATCTCCTTCACTGATCAACTTCAGGCATCAATATTTATACACTTCATTTTTTTACCCATCTTTCAATATCACAACAAATCATATTTTGAATTGATTGAGCACACATCCAATCAAGGCAATCACGTGACTGCCTGGTCAATGGAAGAAAACCTCAGTTCATCGCATGACCTCATGACCTTCTCCAGGTTTCCTTATTGCCCATCCTTGGAGTTTCCTCATGAATCTTCCTCAACCACATTACTGCACCACTGACCTTTGCATCTACTATTCAATCCTCCCTGTTAGCACGGTGGGAGCTTCTCTCTCCTTCTCAGGCTTTTGGTCCGTATCATTTAGGCCTTCAGTGTATCAGAATGGATGGATGTAATAATTAGTGACAATTACCTGAAGGATCATAATTAATGTGAGAGAAGGAATTTTCTTTGAACATCAAAAAATAATACAATTTGGATTAGCTGGTAGAAGAGGCCCCAGTGAAGGTTTTTCAAGGGAGTTCTCCCATCAAGATAATTTCAATCTCAGAGGACGATTCTACAAGTATCCAATCAAATCCATCAATGTCAAATAAATAAAAATATTATTGTGTGCAGACATGTGCACGCGTATATGTGATTGCAATCACAAGAGTTTCTGTGAGTCAAGCATATTTTTCATTTCATCCCACATTACACAGAAAAAGATTAATTTAACTGACACAAAGGGGTTCTGTCAATTCTTCTCTAACCAGGACTGCTTCAGTGCTAATAGTGGCTCTCATTACGCCACAAATTAATAAGACCTTGTTGTGAGAAATCTATTAATCATATTACGATGGCCACAATTCTGACCACTTCAGTTAACAATATTTTTCGACCACTTTAATACCAAGGAATAGCCAGCAGTATCCAATTTCTGATAACTAAGAACCATGAGCAGTCATAACACTTATGAAAGGAAAAAAAAAATAGAGTGCCAACAGTGAAGGAATGTTAATGTCTGCGGAGGAGTGTAAAACGATTATTATAAACATGCATAATGATGCCATTATCCTTCTCTAAATTAGTTCCTCATGTTTTGTTTTTATATAAAAAGCTTTTTTTTGCTCTCATCTGGATTAACAGCATATCATACATGTCGGCACAGTGGCTTCATTTACATGTAATGCTGAGCAATCACATATATGATGGCTGAGTTGCATGTATTTATGTGATGAGTGAGTTGTAATTGGGGCATCTTAAACTGCATATGTTATCTGTTTCTAAAGTTGTCAAAGAGGTTCACAGTAATAGTTTGCAATAATTGGGGCAGAAAGCATCAGCAGGAAAATATTCCTTGATACACAAACTTACTCTGCCAGCTTCTCTCCTTCATTATTCTTCAGTATGAATGAAAATTTTGAGTGGTCATGCAAAATCTTGTATCCCTAACATTCCGAGTCCCAGAACTTGGTTGATGGCTGGAGCCTGTAGAGAAAGGCTGTCTGACCCCAGGCTGGTCCAGGAGATGAGTCCCAGTATCAAGTTCTGGGCCAGATCCCAGAGCTGAAGGCAATCTGAACCCAGGCCAGCCTGGGCAGCGCATTCCAGAAGCGAGTCACTGGCTGGAGTCGAATAGCTGAGCAGATTCGATAGCCTCAGTTGCTGAATTCTTCTCCTACATCATATGATAAACAGATCACTCAATTTCACTGTTCTCAGAATGTTCGTGTTCACATCAACATTTCTAGGACATAATTTTGAGCCGATGATTTGAACTTAAGACAAATGTTCTGCATTGTTCAACACATGATTTCCCCAACTGGGCGCACCCAGTCATTAAAGTACAAACATTATTCAGTATAAAACAGTCGTTGTTAAAATGTGCTGCGAGAGAGATCACTGTGAATGTGTATGATCTTTGGCGGTCATACTCACCAAACTTCATACAACTGCAGACAAGTCCAGATGACACAGGCTGTGTGATACCTACCTTAATTTTGCCGAGTAGCAGATGATTCACAGATGCTCTGACCAACTGTGAAGAAGTAGAGAGTCAAGCCCTGCTCTGAAAGCCACTGTAGGCTCTCACACTGACTTGCTCTGAAACGAACACTGTGTAAGCTCAGAGGTGAGGCATGGGTGTGAGGCAGCACCATATAAATGTTCTGCGTATGGATGACCTGGAAGGGCTGAACACTGAAAGGAAATAGAGAAGATTGATGATCAGTAGTCTTCAGTGAGGGTGCGAAACAGCTTTCCTGTTCATCATCAGACTGTTAATATGCAATTTTGCTGAGGACAGAAGCACATCAGACGGTGTGATCGCTGGAAGGAAGGAGCCAGTGAGACCAGACATTGTGTGAACAAGTGAGCCAGTGAGATCATGTGTGATCCGACGCGTAGCTCAGACTCTGATTCCCCTCAGTCTATGCTCCATCCAGAAGGCAAACGTCAGAATTGTGATGGAATACTCTCCATTTCCCTGGAAGGGTTCATCTCCAACATCACTCAAAAAGATGCCATCCAAGAGAAAGCTGCATGCTTGATTGGCACCAAGTCCAGAAGCAACCATTCCATCCATAACAGCCTCTCAATAGCAGCAGTGGATACTATCTGCAACATGCACTGCAGAAGTTCACCAAATATCCTTACACAGCACCTTCCAAACACACGACTGCATTTGTCTAAAAGGAGAAAAGCAGAGGCTACACGGGGACATCAACTTCTGCATATTCTTCACGAAGGCACTCACTGTTCTAGCTTGGAATTATATCACAATTACTTTGCTTTCACTGGGTGAAGACACTGGAATTAACTTGATATTTGTGGGTCCACCTCCAACAAGTAGACTGCAGTGGTTCAGGGAGGCCACTCACCATCATCATCTCAGGGGACAATGAACAACGTGCATACATATTGGCAAACTAGCAAAGCCCATGCCCCATCAGTGAATGTGAAAACAATACCCAAAGATAGATAGTGAGTGGTTTGAATGGGAACATGTTGGTGGGGGCATGGTTGAGGAAGGTACTGTTGTCGGAACCGTGTTGAACTTCTGCAGTGTGTCTTCCAGATGTCACCCGCAACTGCTGCTCAATGTCAAATATGTCATTTGACCGCTGAAGCTTGCTCCACCAATAAATGAATTACAGCTGATCTGTTTGTTGCCTCAACCTCACTCTTCTGTCTTCCCCAGAAACCTTCAGAGTCTCATCATCATAGAATTTCCCTGGAACTCAGGCTGTAATTCTCATCACGCTCTGACGGAATACATTTCTTCTCATCACTTTCCTGAGTTGAATACACCTAGTTTTTGAACTGTTCTCCCTGATATCATGATCTCCAAGACACCTCTCAGAAGTATGAACACCCGTTCAACATTCTGCCCATCAAGACCCCTCAGGATCATATGCCTTTCTTATGTGGCACTGTTCCCACAAAGAAGATTGAATGATTATGTTTAATTTCTGAGCTATTTGCATGATTCCTTACCTCAGCAACCCTCATAAATCCCATCCGCAATACATACATTTTGTAATTTATTGTGATACAAAGTGTGTTAGACTGAACAGGGTGAACGAAAGTTGTCTGTTTGATGTCTTTAATTGATGTCAGTCTCCATAGATTCAAACTGTGACCCGGGAGGGTTCCTCACTTCTATTAGAAGCAGGCATTTTCAATGTGTGATCCAGTAGAATCAGCAGGAACATCACTTCCAGCACGAGCAGCGATCAGGAACTCCAGATCGACCGATTGGGAGGGCAGAATCTGACAACAATTGGCTGTAATTTTCCAAGAATGGACCGGAACCTGATGGTGATTGACTGGAATGTTACAACAATGGACAGGGATTATTACTGGGATATGTTGTCTCTTTCTACTTTTTATTATATGTTTCCATTACCAATACAAATCCAATATATCGTTTCCATGATTGAATTTTTTTATTACCCCATCCTGGCAATCATTGGTGTTCCTGGTAAGACTGATTGCTCTTTTATTATTTTCGTAAAACAAGTTTACCTGCATTACTGTTCATATCATTTACTCAGCCTACTTTATGCATGTTACTGTTTCTGATGAAACTCTGCATCCCGTCATTCACTGTACACGCTGCATTAGAAAACTTGTTCATTCACTCTCCCCTTTTTTGTTTCTGATAGCGAACAATGTGTGACTCTGTTTAGATGCTCACCTCAGCTGGAAACCATCATTCAGGACATTACTGTCAATGTTGTTTAAATATTGTGAACATTGAGGAAAATGCCGAGTGTTCCGGTCACAGTCCCTGCTCCCTTACTCAAACTCCATCCCATTGATGCGTAATATCGGGTTTGAAACAGACTGATCATAACTGTGTTGATCCCTTTGACCTTGAGCTGATTTCTGAATCTGTGTTCAGATCTTTTCAACTCCTATCTCCTTCTCCTTCAGAATACCATTCACCAGATCAACACATCTGCTTTTAAAACACTGCTGTATGGAACGCGTGCCACTTGTGCGTACCTAAACAGACTCCCCTCTGTTCTTTCCTTCATACTAGGTTTTACATCTGAAACTCCTCTCACTCGCCTTGTCCTTATAGCAATGTAGATACAGAGATATGAACTTTTGCAAGCACTACTTCCAGTCACACGCAGCATGACTTGGAATTTTTTTCCATGCTTGGCATCTTGTCGCGAGGTGGGTACTGAGCAAATCAGCACTATATTGCAACGTTCCTCACGTTGGGCTGCTATCCGGCCTCGGTTTATTGTACCTTGGCTGGTTATTTGAGTTGGGTTCAAAATATAATATAATTGAACATTTCAAATGATGTGGCGATCCTGACGAATATTTCAGCAACTAGTTGGCTGATCCGTTTTTATAGTGAGTTTTAGACACTCAATATTTTCCAGTGCCTGGGCTTCATCACCTGAGATTATCGAGTGCTGGTGTTATGAATCTCAGAAATAATGGAATGGAATTCGTTCGGGTATCATTCACTTCCCTGGGTGAGCCATGTGATGCTTCATATCGGAAAGGGGCTGACAGCATGTTTGGCACACAGCTTCAAAATTTGTTTTTAAAACGTCTACCGAATGCCTCTGTTATTCACTCCAAGATGATCATGTGTTCAGCATCAGGATAAGGTCCCTGTAATAGACATCTAACGTGGTTCCCAGAGCAGTTTGGCTCATTCTCTTGTTTGAAAGTTTTTGGAGCAGCTGTGGATAGTTTGCTGGAAATGGTGCTCTGAGCTGCTGCTGTTATTCAGGAAGAGTCAAGGACTGGATGTCCCAGTAGTGGAAACTGCAGTTTAAGTGTATCTAATTTATAACATGAATAGGAAATGGGACAAAGACCGGAGAGAGAGGGAGTCTCTGATAGCACAGGGTGGGTGCGTGGAAAGGAACCTGCACTACTCAAGAAGAGGGTTTTCCACGATGACCATGTCCTTCTTCTCAAAATGAGACAAGTTTGAGTTATGTGTATATCCAGCAGCAGTAAGAAAACGGATTCAGATCGGGAAACTGCTGTTTTCGCGGTTCCTAACTAATATATTTAGCCGGTGGACGTGCTTTCTTTGGTGGTTCGACTGATTCTGTACACCCCGGGGTTGTAAAATTGGAGATAGGCAGGGTCAATTCTTGTTCACATAACGTTTGAAACTTTTTTTTCACAAAAAGAGGGCTTGGAGGGCAGGCCCATGGTTCTCTGAAAGTGAGGATGCAGGTTGGTTCGTGAACCACGTGTTTGGTACGCTTTCCATTCTTGGCCTGTGAACTGAGTGTAGGAGTTGGGACATAATGTTGTGATTGTACAGGAGAGTCTCTCAGGCACTTTTGGAATATTGTGTTCAGTTCTTGTCTCCCTGTGACAGGAGGAATGATGTGAAACTTGAAAGGGTTCAGAAAATATTTCGAAGAATGTTGCCAGTGTTAGAGGGCTCTATTACATTGAAAGGAAAGATAGTCTGGGGCTATTTTCCATGTCAGGTTAGAGTTTGAGGGGTGTCATTATAGAGGTTCATATGATCATGAGGGTATGGATAGGTTGAATAGCCAAGGGCTTTTCCCCGGGTTGGGGGAGTCCATAGCTAGAAGGCATGGGTTTAAGGTGAGACACATGAAGTATTTAAAACGGACCTAAGGGGCAAAGTTTTGACACAGAGGCTAGCTGATGTATGGAATGAGCATCCAGCTGAAGTAGTGAAGGCTGCTACAGTTACGACATTTAGAAGCCATTTGGATAAGGTTATGAATAGAAAGAGTGTAGAGGGATGTGGCCCAAATGATGGCAAATTGGACTCAGTGAATTTAGGCTATATGGTTGGTACTGATGACTTGGATCATGCTGAAGAGCTCGATGACTCTGTGGCAGCATGTTAACCCTACGCAGATCATGGAACAATCAGTATCACAGCCAACACAGTGGTAGCTACATGTGTTGTTGTGAGATGGTCTCAAGTAATGATTTCAGGACAAAAATATTCAGCTTCCTGGCTCAGAAATGATGTTTGTTTGTCCTGGAAAATATACAGACATCTCACACTGTGTTTTTCTTTTTCTCTCTTTACAGCCAACATAATCGTAGTTCTCATTCTCTGCCGGGGCAAGTGTGGGCTCTCAAAGTGCATCACTCGTTACCTGGTAGCCATGGCCTTATCGGATCTCCTGGTCATTGTAACTGAGGTCATACTCCGCCGAATAAACAATTATACTTTCCAACTAAATGTCCTGAAACTCACTGCTGTATGTCGCCCTCTCTATGTCGTTATCCGTATTTCCATAGATTGTTCTGTCTGGTTTACTGTCTCTTTCACTTTTGATCGATTTGTTGCCATTTCCTGCCAGAAGCTGAAATCTAAATATTGTACTGAAAAAACTGTGACTGTGGTTCTAGCAACAATTACAGTTCTCTTGTGTTTGAAAAGCATTCCTATCTACTTTAGGTATAAACCTCGATGGATAACTGACAATGTGGAATGGCGCTGTTCTAATACACAAAGCTACTTTAGAGATCCAAGGTGGGCTGCATTTAGAGTGTTTGAGAAGGTTTTAACACCATTATTGCCATTCATTTTAATTCTGTTGTGCAATACTCTAACAGTCAGATACATTTTGATGGCCAATCATGTCCGCAAGGGACTGAAGCAACAGAAAATGCATAAACATCACAATGACCAAGAGGTGGAGAGCAGGAGGAAGTCTATGGTATTACTTTTCACCATATCAGGCAACTTTATCCTCCTGTGGTTGGTTTACATCCTATATTTTTTTGATTTTGTTGGTTACACAGTTGACCCTTTCGGTGTGCTTGAACGAGTTGCTTATATGCTGAGAAATTTAAGTTGCTGCACAAATTCTTTTATTTATGTGGCGACTCAGTCCAAGTTCAGAGAGCAATTGAAGGCCGCAGTGAAATATACCCTAATAGCAATTTATAAACTCCTGAATAAACAAAGCAACTGAGAACAGGCAAAAGATCCAGCGGCATAAACAAGATGTGAGTGCCGGATGATGATAAAGCACAGGCCAGCATGGGTTAAAGAAAATCTCCAACCAGCACTTCGTAATGAGCAAAAGGGGCGTACTGGAGGATCAGCAATATGTCAGCACAATGCATCAACAACATCGAAGAGAAATGGATAATGTAGAAGTAGTGAGAATTGTACAACACAACGGGTGTGAATAGGATGAAACCTCACAGCAGACAACTTCCAGCACTGGTTAGATATTCTTCATGAGGAACAGTAGGACATGAGTAGTTGGAAACACGGTCCACAGAACAATAAGCCAGGTGTCAATTGGACTCGACCTATGACCGGGACATAGAGAATTAAGAGTCAGTTAAGCAACAGAACAATGAGGAAATGGTCATAGTGAGATGTTATTGGGATAACATCCCATTGATTTCTATATTTCTATGAATTAATGCCCTTTACCTGCCTACACATAGGTATGCAGACCCTGTCTTAAGCTTCCAGTCTGAATAAAATTAGAGTTAAAATATGCAAATCGTTATCTTCCTGCACAGGGGTATGTGGAATTTGTCTCAAATAAGGTTAAGTGAGGAGCATTTGTTCACGCCAGACACTCCGGCAACTTGAAATTACATTCTGTCAATTCAGCAACTTGCAATTGCCTCCTGTCATTAGCAGTCAGTTTGCGAACGATCAATACTATTTCCTGCTCTCTTTATGTTTTTTGATGTGATAATTGTTTTGTATCATGTCTTTGTCTCTTGTAGTAATTGTTTCATGTATCTTAACATTGTGAGATGTAAAATTGCTTGAAGTAGTATGCACCTGGTAAGGTACAAAAAGGCGGGGACTGTCCGCTGCTCAGGGAGAATTACTTGCGAGACTCTGCATTATGTGCCGGGTTAAGTACAGTGGTTCTCCACAGCTTGTACTTGCTTTGTGATAAAGGATTTGTGTTTTTCTAAACAGGTCAGTGTCTTGTTATTGCAGCAAGTCCGTGAGGGTCTCCAAAAATGAACTTAACATTTGGTGTTGCAAGCAGGGTTCCAAAATGTACAGCAGTCTTACATGGAGGGCTGAATAAATGATCATTTGAGTATCAGTGGAGTGAGACGGATGGGCCCGCAAGGTACGATTCACGTTGGTCTCTCTCACTAACCTGCCACCTGTGTGACCCCTCATCACTGTGTGGCTCTGTACTGGTGGAACCCGGAGACAACTCACGGTCTTGAACACTGTTAAATCCTAACGCCTGGAGGTTCGACTCCCAGGTTAGTAAAGAAATCCGGGAGGTTAGAGTCCCCTGTGGAACTGGGAAAAGAAATCTGGGAGGTAAGAGTCCCCCGGTGGCCGGGGTTAGAGTCCCTGGTCAGGCAAATGGGGCGAAAAAATCCGGGAGGTTACAGTCCTCCAGTGGCCAGGGTTAGATTCCCTGGGTCAGGTCACTGGGAAAAGGCAGGGGGTTAGTGTAACATTGGGAAGGTATAAGTGTTCAGACATAAGTAAAGAATAGTTACAGTGTCTGTGTGTCTCAACCACCCTGCCTTAGACCGGTTGCGAAGTGGAGAAACCCCCCACGCGAAGGTCAGGAACCTGAGGTGGGTAGTGAGACGAAGGACACTGGTGCAGTATATAGAAACAAATAAAAAGTGAAAGCGCTGGAGGAGTTGGGTGTCGGAACCCCTTTACATCGGTTATGCTGGGATGACCCCGAAAATGAAGCACAGTACAGACGTCTGCCGGCATGCCTAAACAACAAAATGGGAAATGAGAATTGGCCATTATGGGAAACCTGGGATATAGATCCATGTACTAAAGCAGGAGAGATACTGCAAAGTGTTAATGTCATTCTGGGTAAAGAGAGCTGAGAACCTGACTGAAAATCAAAACTGGCCAGTTGGGTGAAGAATGCACGTAGGAAAGGGATCAGTGCCTGTGATAATGAGGGGAAACCTAAAACGTGGGAGGTTTTAAAAACTGCAGTGTGAGGATCATGAGATGAATGAAAGGGAAAGAGTTAAACAAGAAAGGCAGGAGAGAGAATAACGAGACAAAGAACAGGGACTAGAGCGGCAGGCCATGTTGACAGAAAACAAAAAAAATCGGAAGTACCTCCTGACATATCTGGCATGCCGATGTTGTCCAAATTAATGATACAATGAACAAGACGAGGAGGACTGGGGAAGGCACCCCTCTGCCCCATCGGGACAACTACCCCCTCCACAACCCTGCCCATCCTTGGCCAAGCCACATCTGCAGGCACCCCAACACTGCCATTAGACCAAGCAATCACCCGTAGCCCTATCACCGCCACCGTACGCTGACCAAACCAAACCTCTTGTAGAATCTCCAAGCCCTTCAGTCATCAGCCAAGATGAAACTCCTGGCAAACCCGCTGCTTGTATAAACCCTATCTCCTGTTGTACTAGGCCTAAAACTAAACAGATGAACAGGAAACAGAATACAGAACAGACCATTAGTGGACAAGAGGAGGGACGGCAGGATTCTGTTAAAACCCACAAAGGAAGCCCGGAAAAACTGTGTGCAGTTCACTCGACCCTCTAGCATCTGTTTAGTCTTCCCGAGCGATTCTACAAGGAGCGAAGAGGATGCCAATGCCGACTCACAGGCAGAGGATAGTGAATCTGAGGACAGAGTTTGGAAGTGACCCTCGAGTCGCCATCCCCTAAAGAAGGACCCCTGGAAGAAAAATCACTGACAATTTCCTATTTGCACGTCCATCACCCAAACTCAACACAAGGGGGGCAAAATACAACGCATGTCTATACCCCTTGGAAGCCACAAGAGATATGTTTAATTATGTCAAGAGCCCTGATCAAAAGACGAACCCTGGAGATTTTATAGATTACACCCTGGGCACTATTCAAATGTATCAAACCACCCCCAGTAAGACAGTAAGTTTTTAGCCTGTGCTGCATCTATGCTGTCCCAGGAACTTGACCTCCCACAATCCTATCTGGGATAATGGGAAATGCAGATGCTGGAGAATCCAAGATAACAAAGTGGGGATCTGATGAAGGGTCTAGGCTCGAAACATCAGCTTTTGTGCTCCTGAGATGCTGCTTGGCCTGCTGTGTTCATCCAGCTCCACACTCTGTTATCTTCAATCTTATCTGTCCCTTCTTCAGGTTTACCTTCAAACAGCTCTTGCACAGCAGTCAGAACAACTCACTAAGTAGGGGGCCATGTTCCTCACTATTGTCTGCGAGCAACAGGATGTCATCCACGTACTGTACAAGCCTGAGTGACTTTTTAAAAACTTTTAAACAGGCTGCCTTACACTGGTGGAAAATGTTAGGGCGAGATAAGCTGCAGAGCTGGGCTGAGAGGTGGCAAATGGAGATTAATGCAGACAAGTGTGAGGTGATGCACACCTCACCTAGGAGTAACCGGAAGGCAAAGTACTGGGCTAATGCTAAGATTCTTAGTAGTGTAGATGAGCAGAGAGGTCTCAGTGTCCATGTGCACAGATCCTTGAAAGTTGCTACCCAGGTTGTCAGGGCTGTTAAGAAAGCATACAGTGTTTCAGCTTTTATTACGAGAGGGATCGAGTTCCAGAACCAAGAGGTTATTGTGAAGCTGTACAAAACTCTGGTGCGGCCGCACTTGGAGTATTGTGTACAGTTCTGGTCACCACATTAGAAGAAGGATGTGGAGGCTTTGGAAAGGGTGCAGTGGAGATTTACTAGGATGCTGCCTGGTATGGAGGGAAGGTCGTACGAGGAAAGGCTGAGGGACTTGAGGCTGTTTTCATTGGAGAGAAGAAGGTTGAGAGGTGACTTAATTGAAACATATAAAATAATCAGCGTGTTAGATAGGGTGGATAGGGAGAGGCTTTTTCCTAGGATGGTTATGGCGAGCACGAGAGGGCATAGCAGTAAATTGACGAGTGAAAGATATAGGACAGAGGTCAGAGGTAGTTTCTTTAGTCAGAGAGTAGTAAGTGAATGGAACACTTTGCTGCAACGGTAGTAGATTCGCCAACTTTAGGTACATTTAAGTCGTCATTGGATAATCATATGGACGTACATGGAGTAGTGTCGGTTAGATGGGGTTGAGATCGGTATGACAGGTCGGCACAACATCGAGGCCGAAGGGCCTGTACTGTGCTGTAATGTTCTATGTTCTATGCTCTATGTTATCATGGAAACCCTGGGGCAGACAACTCCATGTGTACTGTTGTCCTTTAAAAGTAAATGTGAATTTGTACTGGTCCTCCTGCCAAACCAAAACAGACCAGAAACCATACGAGATATCCAGCACTGTGAATTCCCACCACCCTCCCCCTCACCCAACGTATTAAGGCAGAAGAGAGCCTTTCCATCAATGGCATGCGCCATTGGTTTGAAATTCACAATCACTTTTCCAGGAAATTGATACTTCTTGAAACTGCCAGCTGCCAATTCTCCCACAGCTGTGGCTCTGCTGGGTCCTCGGGCCCATAATCCATTCATTCATCCAATCTAGTTCTGAGAAAGGGTCGCTGGACCTGAAACATTAACTCTCTTTTTGCCAAGAATTTCTGAGTTTTGTGTGGGGTAAATTTGGTTAATATTTTAGCATGTATAATTTGGTCAATCCGTTGTATTTTTCGCCGAAAACCAGTGAAAGGAACCCTGGACCCATGATTTTCCTGCTTGTGATAGGTCATAATTATTTGACAGAAATGGTGATTGCTGCTGTTTTTTTTAAAGAGCAACGTTTATGTTGAAACTTTCAACCACCATTCTGGGTCTGTTCAAACAGTGTTTACATTATAATTCTTGAGTAGTTTTTGACTGATGGTGATGTACAGACACCTCCAAAACATCCAATTCTTGCTTGGTAATTTTTAAACCAACTAGAGTTTTCTGCCTCCTCCTACCACTCTCTGTCTAAGTTCAGGACACCATTGCAATGTCAGTGCCCATCCTGCCTCCCTGGTTCAGATTGGCAAATGGGATATTGTGGCACTGTGCAAATGAGACATGAGACAGAGCAGAGATTCCTCCTGTGTACTAACCCTGTTGCCCTTCCTCCTAACTGATAGTACTCATAATGTGGAATGGGTATTGAAGCTGTCCTACCCCGTGTGTGGATCTGCCTCACGACCACGAGTGTAATCGCTGCCATGCGTGAGCCCACACTCCTTGGTGTTCCCCTTAAGTCCACGAGGTGAGAAAGAAAATGTTCCTGTTCTGAACCCAACCCCCGCCCCATCCCAATGTTTACTGCCTGTACGTGGACAGTCATCCTACTCTCATCTGCTGCTTCAGCAGACACCAGGGCGACTGTGAAGCCACGTGATTAAAGCCAGCCAAGCTGAATCCCCAGTACGTGCTGTAGCATTATTACTGTGTTTGTCTGATTTGTCAGCTTATAAATTGATTACTTCCCTTTGTACCATACAGCCCCGTTAAGGCAGTGTTTGAATTGCAGGCCTTCACTGACACCCTCCCGCCCCCGCCCCCGTCCAACCGCCCTGCTATTCCTCAATAGAGAACGTACGATTGAGAGCAGGAGTAGGCTGTTGAGCCTTGCAAATGTGCTCTGCCATTAACTAAGATCATGGTTGATCTCATTGTGGTTTCAACTCCACATTCCTGTTTCTTCCTCTTGTGCATGTGTCGTCATTCTTCAGAGATCAAGGACATAACTGCCGCAGTCTACATCAGTGACACACACACACGTCATACTGAAACTGACAGGTTTACAATCGGCCCTTAAAACTTGAATTATGACAACCGGTTGCCGACTACTCCATTCGCCTGGACACTAACTCAGGGATTACCCCCTTGTTCCCAGATTCTCCCTGCGATTTATTCCTTGTCTCTTCCTGCTCCACTATTAACACAGCCACATTTCTGAGCCAACCCCCACATGACTGCCTGTTAAGGAAACAATTTCTAACCTATCCCCGCCCGGAACTTACTGGTGCCCCACTCCCTTCTCCGGACACAGTGTGGATTTTTAAGGGCCTCAGGTTCACCCATCCAGAATTCCCTATATGTCAAAAACCTTCTCCAGGCAATCCTCCTCCCTAAACAATTGGCTATTATCAAATGTGTTGCCCATGCCTCTGTTGATTCTATAGTTACTCGGGGCAATGTTCGGGCTCATCGGGCTGCTAAACAGGCTGCTGCAGACCAAATTTTTATTATACCCTCTATGAACAAGCAGGCGGTAAATCACACGCTTTCAGACAAGACGGGCATGCCAGATATTGTCACTGTTCGGCACTTACAGGGGGACGCCCTGCTTCTGAAAAGAATAGATGGAAGGCTTATGGATGCTTGCATTCTGCGTCCTCAGGCCTTTGTGTTACCCCAGTCGGCCAAGTGTGTGTATCTGATACTTTATTACCAATGCTTGTTGACTGTCTGCATTGACACCGACCTTGGCAAGAAGGGAATGAGTGGTATTATGCCGCGAACCTGGTGGCACTCCAGACTGACTGAGGCAGCCCAGTCTCGTATCGCATCATGTCTCACATGCCAGCAAAACAATGTGGGTCAGGGGGTGAGATGCTCACCAGGAAAAACACCCTTGCCGGTTGGACCATTTGAATGCATTCAGCTGGATTTTATTGAACTGCCACGCGTAAACTGTGACAAATATTGTCTTTGTCATTGTAGATGTATTCATAGGTGAATAGAGGCTTTCCCAACAACAAACAACAAAGCCTCAACAGTAGTAAAACTGTTATTAACCGAAATAATACCGAGGTTTGGAACGCCATGACAAATTAGTTCAGATAGTGGCCCTCACTTTGTAGGGGAAATTAATAAGGAACTGGCTGATACATTACGCATCCAACAACAATTCCACTGTTCCTACCACCCTCGGGCAGCAGGGATAGTAGAGAGAGCTAATGGAACACTTAAAACTAAACTAACCAAGTTGATATCAGAAGCTGGCCTTAATTGGTTAAAGGTTTTGCCACTAGCCTTGTATCACATGCGAATAACACCCTATTCTACTACTCAGCTCTCAGCAGCAGAAATAGTCTACGGCTGACCCAGCAGAACACCATGGGATGCCAATACTAGCCCACCCACCCAAATTGACCTAAATGTGATGGGAGAAGAAATGCAAAGGTACTTCTGACAACTAACATCATCTTTAAAGTTTCTCCATTTGCAGGTGAAGTGCACCTTCGGACCACCTCCGCAGACACTGGAACAAGACCTCGAGATTCAGGATCGATCTTCGTGGCTGCAGATTGGAGATTTTGTACTTGTCCGGGACTGGGGTCGCCCCAAGCTTGGAACAAATTGGAAAGGACCGTCCCAAGTGTTTCTTCAGACTCCGACAGCTCTTAAAGTTAAAGGACAGAATCGCTGGATCTACTTAAGTGACTGTAAACGATGGATTTCCTCATCAGCGTGCAGTGAACCGTTGGACTGAGTGTTATTCTGCCTATGCACGGCCAGCAGGACAATCTGTTTTATAGAACACACATCCAGCTGCATGGGAATCCGACAGCATGTTACCCACTGGCACGGTCCGTAGAAGCGTTATTTGTGGCGACACCTGCCTGGAACCCTAGTCAGCTTTATGAAATAAAGTATTCCAGTAAGCCTTGCTGAGGGGAGGGGGAACTTGGACGAGGGGTGTGCAGGGTACATGTGTGAAACTGGTAGTTAATGGCTGCTCTGGTTGTAGGGACACTAGGCCTGGACATGGGAAGAAAGGGGATAACTGTACAGTTCCCAACAGCTATCCATTTTGCTTTAATGGAACTGGGGCTTGCTGTGTGCCTGCTCGAGTCACAAATCACCCCCAAAATGTTTCCTGGCCCTATCGGTGCGTAAAGAGAAATTGCACCACTCGAGGCGGATTGTTGAACTGCCCCTGCATAGAATCTATGCCAATAACCGTGACCCTGGGCACACAGTGGAGCTGTGGGGATTGCAATGGCACTCATGTAGAAACGGACTATGGGTCATTTCCATTTGACTCTGCAAATTTCCATCCACATAAGGGCCAGTCCTCCTGGCAGAGCTATCAAGAAATACGGGAGTCTGTTACCTGCTACCGGGCTAAATAAAGGGATTAGTTTTCCTCCTTAATGGGGCCTTCACTACTGCCACTCCACCTCTGCTGGTGCTGTTGGCTGTTGGGACCATTGGGCCCCTCACGGTCCCTTGTCCAAAACAGGCACCAACTCAATGGTGAATTGTCACATGCTTCCTGAGCCGGGAGTTTTGCGCTCCATGGCAGAACGCAGTTGTCCCGGGCTCTTGCTTAGGACATGGCTTCCTGGGAACTGTCGGTTTGGGATGCTCCCCTTGGGTGGTGGCCACAAAAGAAAATTCGAAATTACCTTGTATGTGGGCTCCCCGCCCTGGGAAACAGCACAATGACGGCATTGGAAGCGGTCAACCAAGAATTGGCTGAACTATGGCTCTATGCTCAGCAAACCCGGTATGCAGTGGACTATCAGCTGGCTCCGCAAGGAGGAGTATGCACTATTATAGGGGACAAGTGCATTACCCACATCACCAACGAGTCCTATAACATTACCCAGGCTATTCAAGCCATACAGGGGCAGTTGGAACAGTACAGTGAGAGACCCCGGCCTGGGGAGTGTTTGTTGGAATGGCTTATGGGCGGCTCTTGGAGCTCATATTTGCTGCATGGATTAGTTGTTCTCGTGGTTGTCATAGCTGCCTGCTGTACATTTATGGCATGCCTGAACCCATGCTGCAGATTTGTGTTTGATAGGCTGGCAGCTCCCTTCTCGGCCCCGTTATAGGTTATCATGGAATGATAAAAGGAGGCAATGAGTTGTTAATGTGATAACCTCCCATTGATTTATATACATCTATAAATTCAAGTTTTTATCTGCATTTTATTCCGATACAGAGATTTAAATTTATAGAAGTAAACTCTTATCTACCTACACATAGCCCTGAAGCTTTCTGCCCAGCTAGGAATTCAGTGTAAAGCTTTTGTAACTCCTTGTCTTCTCATACATTGGCATGCAGACACTGTCTTAAGCTTCCTGACTGAATTAAAATTAGAATCAAACTGTTTCAAATAGGGTTAGTTGGGGAAAATGTGTCAAGGTGTGAAACCTCTAAAGCATGTAACTTCTGTCGCTGACAAAGCGGCCAGGGCACGGACTTTGTTCTAGCCAGACAAACTGGCAACTTGAAATCAGAATCTGCCCCAGACAACAACTCGAAATCACCTCCTGCAATTAGCAGCTACTTCACTTCGGTTTTTGATGGAATAATTGTTTGGCATCCTGTTTTTGTCTGTTGTAGTAATTGTTTTATGTATCATGCCATTGTAAATTGTGAAATCTTTTTATGTATCATGTCTTTTGTAAAGTATAAAAAGCGGGGACTGTCCGCTGCTCGGGGAGAATTACTTGCGAGACTCTGCACTCTGTGCCGGGTTGAGTACAGTGATTCTCAACAGCTTGTACTTGCTTCGTAATAAAAGGATTTGTGTTTTTCTAAACAGGTCAGTGTCTTGCTATTGCAGCAATTCCGTGAGGGTCTCCGAAAAGGAACCTGGCAGTACGGTGGCAGAATAGTTAGCACTGTTAACTCACAGCACCAGGGATCTGGGATCGTGTTCCACCCAAGGGTGACTGTCTGTGTGGAGCTTGTACATTCTCCCATGTCTACGTGGGTTTCCTCTGGGTGCTCCGATTTTCTCCTACAATCCAAAGATCTTTTGGCTTGGTTGATTGGCCATGATAAATTGTCTTCCAGTGTTCAGGGCTGCCTAGTTTAAATGGGCCATTAGGGGATGGGTCAGGGTTTGATGCTTTGGGGGACTATATTAGGGAATATTGCAGTGATTAATTCAACTCCTGCCTCCTGAAAACCATCTACAAGACACAAGTCAGGTGTGTAATGGAATGGGCTCCACTTTCCTGGAGAGATTCAGATCCAAAAACACTGAAGAAGCTTGACATCATCGAGGACAAAGCAACCCACTTCATTGGCACTCGGTCCACAAGTACCCACTCCCTCCACCACCAATGCTCAGCAGCAGCAGTGTGTACTCTCTACAAGATGCACGGCATAAATTCGCCAAAGCTCCACAGATCGGCCCTTCCAAATGCATGACCACTTCCATCAAGAAGGATAAGGGCAGCAGATATTGGAGAATACTGCCACCTTCAGTTTCCCCTCCAAGCCACTCACCATCTTGACTTGGAAATATATTTCAGTCCCTTCACTGTCGCTGGGCCACACTCCTGGAATTCTCTCCCTAACAGCATTGTCAGTCAACCCACAGCAGGTAGACTGCAGCAGGTCAAGAAGGCAGCTCACCATCACATTCTCAAGGGAAACTCGAGACAAGCAATAAATGCAGGCCAGCCAGCTATTCCCACATCTCACAAATGAATAAGAAAACAACACTGATGCAAAACAACATAAAAAATACTTGCTTTTGATTGTTTCAATATTTGAAAATTTAATTCAAATAACCTCGATTTGACCTGGAATACTTCTCAGCCTCCTTGTGAGGACTAGCACTCTTCCAAATGACTATGACAATGATGAACCTGTGTCTCCAGATGAACTTGGAATTAATGCACTGAATGAATTCACACGAGTACAGAACTTTTGATGTGGTGACTATTTCTAGCAATTTGCCTCCGATGCTTTCACACTGCTTGATACTACAAACACCATAAATAACAATGCAGGTCTTGGCAAACCTTTAAACATTCAGATACTCTGCAGGACTGCAAATACTCAAACGCTGGCTGGGTGACCCTGCAAAACCGGCTAATACCTACATGTCACAAAATAACTACAGATAATCAGCTGCATATCCCCCGTGCCAACGAGAAACTTGTACTAACTGAGTGAAATCCTATAAATAACGGAGGAGCAGTTTTACTGCAGAGACATTCCCTGAAGCCTGTAAGAACTGACACACATCCACGCTGCCTGATAAATATTGAAGCATCACGGGCGCTCTGCAGCAATGGGCATGTTCTTGTCTGATACCCGTCAATGCAGATCCGAGCGCACTTGAATGTTTTGGCACATTCATTCTTTTGTAAATGTTTCACATCCACAGGGTTGTTTGCAAAAAGATACCTGCAGACCAACAGGACAGTTTGTAAATACTGTTGTATTTCGGCTTATAGTTAATTTAAAACTGGTGCGTGTATCTGCTCACTCCTACATGCAGATTGGCCGTGTGTCTGTGCTTGAATGCACAATCTTGCCAGTGAAGTTGCTCTATACACAGACAAATTGATCAGAGCACAGTTCACAGTTCTAATCTATCTTTGGTCAGTGTAACGAAAATTACACTGAACCCAAAAGAATGCTCTACGTAATGATAAAATCTTGGTCTCACATGCAGATATGGTCACACAATTTGTTGGCCAGTGTAACAGGCTGTCAAGGCTGCAGTCCTTGTATGCAAATGAAGAGCGTTCTAAGTATCAACAGGAATAGGTCTGGAATATTGTGTGCCGTTCTGGAGTACACGTTATGGGAGACATCTGACTGCACTCGAAAGGTTGCACATGAGATACTCAAGGATATTGCCTGAACTTCAATGTTTTAGCCATGAACAGAGATTGGATGGTCTGTAGTTCGTTTTCCTCAGGACAAAGGAAATTGACAGGAGGCAGAGCTAAATGTATCGAGTTATGAGGGACACAGATTTGGAGAAGGCTTGAGCGTTGCTTTTCTCACCCACAGGCGAGTGAGGAATCTGGAATTCATTCTCTGTTCAGGTGGTAGATGCAGAAAGCCTCACAATATTTCAGAACTGTCTGGATATACATTTGCAATACCAAGGCATTCGGCACTGTGTGCTTAATGCTGGAAAGTAAGATTAGAATGTTTTGGTAATTGTTTCTGAACGGCACAGATATGTTAGGCTGAAGGGCCTTTTGCCTGTATTGCAGAAAAACATGAGTCTGTGGTTGACACTCTAACTCCGTGGCAGCTTCATCGAGAAACTGACATTGGTTCAAGCCGCGCCAACATATGATCAACTCAGTTAACCTTATTCCCTCATTCAAAGCGACCTGCTTTGTTCAGACTACCTGACTGAGTGAAATATGTTCTCCAACAACCCATGGCCCCTTCCACTCCCAAACCTTTACCAAATTTCCATGCTTACAGACACATCGCAGAATCCTGCAATGCATGCCAGACCCACCATTCAAAATAGTGACTGACTGATTCAGGTGACAGGGCTGCGATAGTTTGAGACAACGTATTTTGTTGATGAGGGTTATTTTTATGATGGACAATGTAATTTTAACAGTATATTCTTTTGAGTGGCTGGAATGTTTCAGGACAATTATTTGTTGGAGGGTTGGATTATTTTGTGGACGTTTCCTTGTTTAGGTCATGATAGGATCCACACAGTGTAAAAACAGGCCCTTCGGCCCAACAAGTCACACTGGCCCTCAGAGCATTCTACCCAGACCCATCCCACTATCGCCAATCTAATCTAGGCATCCCTGAACACTACGGGACAATTTAGCATGGCCAATCCACCTAGTCTGTGTATCTTTGGTCTGTGGGACTAAAACGGAGCACCCGGAGGAAACCCATTTAGACATCGCAAAATGGACAAACTCCACACAGACAGTCGCCCAAGAGTGTAATACAAACCCAGGTCCCTGGTGCTGTGAGGTAACAGTGCTAACTATTCTGCCACTGTACCACCTCCAAGGAGTTTGCACTGATTTCAGATAATGCAATACTTTCACGATTTGACGGTTTTGATAACCGTTTAACAATTTTCTTCCTGAAATATTTAACAAATGCACACAGACAAAAAGGCAAACAATCCCATTATACATCAGCACATGGTCACATGCAGAAACCAATGGTGAGTGTAGGATTTTGGGTTTCACAAAGTTTAATTTGAAAACTAAATGATGACATTTTCCCAGTGAAACTCTGGTCCATTACAAGTTCAGATGACAAAGGTTTAGCCTGTATGGAAGCTGCACATTCTTCAGAAAACAGAGACAAGATGTAATTATTGCTGTACAACAGCCGATCTAAATTTGATATGACGATTTGATATTTCCTCATTCACTGCGACAAGTGATTCTCTGACTCTGGTACTGTTACCGGGAATTCCAAAGGGAGTTAGCTCGGATGATGTAACCTGTTTGCTCAACACTGAGAGAATGAGAGCTTTTGCAAATCAAAGTCCCAGTGGTATTCTAGTTTCTGAGTAAAATCATCTGAGGATGCACTGCCCCCGAGTTTAACAAGGAGAGATACTCTGGAACAGAAAGGGGGCATTTATTTCTCTCACAGCATGAATCAAACATTAGACAGGATAATGAAAATATATTACACAGTGCTTGCTGCAATCGGTGTTCCAGATAATTTATACAAGTAAGCTTAACATTTTAAATCTGTGTGTGATAGATTTTCTGGATTTGATTCTGTACGTAATCTTGTTCCGTTTCTGTCCTCCCTGACATGGCAATGACAGTTTTCTTCTTGTGCACAGCTTTAGTTTGAACTTCCATCATATATAATATCCCATCCTGCAGCATCCTCACCAAATACAGGCAAAGGAACCAGTGAAGAAACATTCATCACTGTTTTTCTTTCCTCGTCTTTATTCATTGGACCACCCACTCCTTTTCAAGTTTGTAACTGTTGATTACTGAAGGTGAGTGTATCTTAAACCACCATCGGCTCCCTTCAATGCATCTTTGAAAAAGGAAGAACTTGATGCACTAAAAGTTACCACCCTCTCTTCTTTACTATTAACCCGTGTGCAAAAACGGGATACTGATCTCAAAACGTTAATATAATTTTCTCTCCACAAATGTTCCTAAACCAGCGAGCTGCTCCAACAATTTCTGATATAATTTTTATTTCCCCTACTCATCGCTCAAACAGTGATTTTCGTGTGTATCTTACAAGTAAGTTATTGTAATCAGTGTCTATAGTAAGAACATTTTACATTGATGATTTTTGCAAAAGCACTCGATCATGGTATTCCTTGTATGACATCACATTGCAATCTTAACCACAAAGATTCAATGATGTCAGCATTTAATTCTGCTCACACATTATAATTTCAATGCTCAAGCTGTTAAAATATTTACGTTTTAATATCAACACGAGACTGTAAATATTTTATTGAATCAGCCATTTATTTTCTCCTCGATCTAACATTGAGATTAAAATCATCACGCTGACACCACCACATTCTGAAAGTCAAGTACTGACTGAAAAGAAATGCTGGTCCATCCCCTAATATCCACAGTCCACGAGTGAATAATAATGAAATGACATTCATGTTCCCCAGTGTTGCTGCCTGTCCAAAAGAATTTTCCTGAATTTTTCTGCTGCCCATTTAAATTTGGGCCATCTGCAGTGTTCAGATGATTGCAGAGTTCAAATGTTTCATGTTATTATTAGTTAGTACTTCCACGGATATCGTTGTCAGAAAGTGCGCTCAAAACTGCAACATTGATTTTGGGATGTGCAGCCAATGCAGACATGACGTTACGAAGGGAGAGGTGAGATTCTCTCTTGATCCATAGCAGCAAGAGTGCTGCAGCCACACCCAAAGTGCTCAGGAAAGACGTTCCAGAAAGTTAATCCCTTGACAAAGATAATGAAATGTGAGGCTGGATGAACACAGCAGGCCCAGCAGCATCTAAGGAGCACAAAAGCTGACATTTCGGGCCTAGATCCTTCATCAGAGAGGGGGATGGGGTGGGCGTTCTGGAATAAATAGGGAGAGAGGGGGAGGCGGACCGAAGATGGAGAGAAAAGAAGATAGGTGGAGAGGAGAGTATAGGTGGGGAGGTAGGGAGGGGATAGGTCAGTCCAGGGAAGACGGACAGGTCAAGGAGGCGGGATGAGGTTAGTAGGTAGGAGATGGACGTACGGCTTGGAGTGGGAGGAAGGGATGGGTGAGAGTAAGAATAGGTTAGGGAGGCAGAGGCACGGTGGACTGGTTTTGGGATGCAGCCGGGGGAGGAGACGAACTGGGCTGGTTTTGGGATGCGGTGGGGGAAGGGGAGATTTTGAAGCTGGTGAAGTCCACATTGATACCATGGGGCTGCAGGGTTCCCAAGCGGAATATGAGTTGCTGTTCCTGCAATCTTCGCGAGGCATCATTGTGGCACAGCAGGAGGCCTATGATGGACATGTCATCTAAAGAATGGGAGGGGGAGTGGAAATGGTTTGCGACTGGGAGGTGCAGTTGTTTATTGCGAATCGAGCGGAGACGATCTGCAAAGTGGTCCCCAAGCCTCCGCTTGGTTTCCCCAATGTACAGGAAGCCACACCGGGTACAGTGGATGCATAATACCACATTGGCAGATGTGCAGGTGAACCTCTGCTTAATGCGGAAAGTCATCTTGGGGCCTGGGATAGGGGTGAGGGAGGAGGTGTGGGAGCAAGTGTAGCACTTCTTGTGGTTGCAGGGGAAGGTCCTGGGTGTGGTGGGGTTGGAGGGCAGTGCGGAGCGAACAAGGGAGTCATGGAGAGAGTGGTCTCTCCGGAAAGCAGATAGGGGTGGGGATGGGAAAATGTCTTGGTTGGTGGGGTCGGATTGTAAATGGTGGAAGTGTTAGAGGATCCAACCGCCCAAAGAGGATCCCCCTCGTTCTCACACACCACCCCACCAACCTCCGGATACAACACATCATCCTCCAACACTTCTGACATCTACAATTCGACCCCACCACCCAAGACATTTTCTCATCCCCACCCCGTCTGCTTTCCGGACAGACAATTCTCTCCGTGACTCCCTTGTTCGCTCCGCATTGCCCTCCAATCCCACCACACCCAGCACCTTCCCCTGCAACCGCAGGAAATGCTACACTTTCCCCCATACCTCCTCCCTCACCCCTATCCCATGTCCCAAGATGACTTTCCGCATTAAGCAGAGGTTCACCTGCACATCTGCCAATGTGGTATACTGCAACCACTGTACCCGGTGTGGCTTCCTCTACATTGGGAAAACCGAGCGGAGGCTTGGGGGCTGCTTTGCAGAACACCTCCGCTCGGTTCGCAATAAACAACTGCACCTCCCAGTCGCAAACCATTTCCACTCCCCCTCCCATTCTTTCGATGACATGTCCATCATGGGCCTCCTGCAGTGCCACAATGATGCCTCGCAAAGATTGCAGGAACAGCAACTCATATTTCGCTTGGGAACCCTGCAGCCCAATGGCATCAATGTGGACTTCACCAGCTTCAAAATCTCCTTTTCCCCCACTGCATCCCAAAACCAGTCCACCCTGTCTCTGCATCCCTAACCTGTTCTTCCTCTCACCCATCCCTTCCGCCCACCCCAGCCGTACCTCCAGCTCCTACCTACTAACCTCATCCCGCCTCCTTGACCTGCCCATCTTCCCTGAACTGACCTATCACTTCCCTACCTCCCCACCTATACTCTCTTCTCCACCTATCTTCTTTTCTCTCCATCTTTGGTCCGCCTATCCCTCTCTCCCTATTTATTCCAGAACCCTCACCGCATCCCCCTCTCTGATGAAGGCTCTAGCCCCAAAATGTCAGCTTTTATGCTCCTGAGATGCTGCTGGGCCTGCTGTGTTCATCCAGCCTCACATTTCATTATCTTGGATTCTCCAGCATCTGCAGTTCCCATTATCCCTTGACAATGATGAAATGTTCAGAATGTTGCCTTAGTTGGGAACAGATTTCGTGGTTTTGCCAAGCATCTGCAATCCGTGCATATTCATGTATGATGGAAAACGATTCAAACCTGCTGTAGAAGGAATGAATTGTATTGGTGCTAATTTTGCTGTCATTGTATCGGCGGCAGAGTGAGAGAATGCTTATCCTGGTCACTGGACTGTCTCTTTAGTGCGCTACTTTATTCGATCATGTGTGGAGTTTTCTGATATTTTTTGGAGCTTCACTCATCCAAAGAAGTGGGCAGAATACTATCGCGGACGTGGCTTGTGGCAATGAAACAATGGTTGTAATTTAGTATGACAGTACTTGCATCCAACTCACAGTTCTGACTGTACATGACAGCATTTTTTTTCTTGAACTTTTTTTTTATTTCTGAAAAAGACAGCAATTCCAGTGTTCAACTTCTGGTCAATAATTTAACCTGGATATGATGAGAGCATTTCCTGCATCTGTGTAGGGTGCATTGACAGTATTATCTAAAAGCCCAAGTTTCACTTTATGCTGCACTGTGTTTTCTTTTATTTGTCCCTGGCATGATCCCCTCCCCAGTGACAAATGGATTTCGGATTAATAGCGCAGTCGAGATCACACAGGATGGGTGAGTGCCGTTTGGAGCAAGCTGTTCAGGCTGAATGGCATGCCTCAGTTCTGATGTTTTTTTTAATTTCCGGAATTAGCGATCATGTCAAACATTTCTGGTGGCAGGATCTTCCTATTCAGAAAACTGGGCATCGAATTGCTCAGATAGTCTTTGAAGCATTGCCTCAGGCTTCCAAATGGATTCAGCAGAGGGTCCAGGCCCGCTCTAACCCTGACTGGCCTACGAGCAGCCCAGTAAAGGCATCCCTTATTTAGTGCTCATATTCTTCAGCACTGGGCTTTCTTGAGATTGGGGAAAATCAGCCAAGTAGTGGGTAAACCAGAAATTCCACAAAAATTATTTTTGCCAGCCTCATTACAACAGTTGACATTCTGATGCCACTTGGAGCTTTCTGTTGCTGGCTTCACAAAACTGCCAAGCAGTATGTAAGATATGAATCATGGATGTGGGCACGTCATGAAGCTGTTGAGATTTTGATTGACTTGATGACATTGTTTTTAAAACTCTAGAATTTACATTCCAAATGAGGCAGATCTCACCCACTTGAAAACCATTGTGACTAGCAATTTTCTTGCTCTTTCCTCATCCATGTCTTGCAGTTAATCTGGCGGCCATTGTGATCCTTTCCCAAGGAAACTGCGGTCTCTCGATTTGCACGACTTATTACCTGTTGGCTATGGCAGTGGCGGATCTAATGGTCGTCATCACTGAGGCCATATTGATACAGTTCCAATATTTTTATTATCCATTGTGCTTCCTGTACATCACTCCCACGTGCAGCATTACATACTTCCTGTCTCGTGAAGCAGCAGACTGTTCCATCTGGTTCACTGTCACTTTTACCATTGATCAATTTATGGCCATTTGTTGCCAGAAACAGAAGACTAAATATTGCACCAATACCACAGCAGTTGTGGTTTGCTCAACAACCTGCAGTCTCCTCTTTTTAAAGAATATTCCCTTCTACGTTGTGTTCGAACCTGGAAAGATTGTTGATAATGTACCATGGTTTTGTTACACAAAGCCAAGCTTTTATACTGATCCTGGATGGTTGGTCTTGGACTGACTCGATACCATTTAAACACCGATTCTCCCATTTGTTCTCATTCTATTCCTTAACACCCTTACAGTCAGACATATTTTATTGGCTAGTCCGGTTCGGAAGGAACTGAAGGGGCAGAGCAAGAGCGGGTGTCTCAGAGACCCAGAGTTGGAGAGCAGAAGGAGATCTGTGGTTTTACTCTTCACTATATCTGGCAGCTTCATACGGCTGTGGCTGACCTATGTTATATTTTTCATATATTACAGAATCACAGGCGTTGAAAGGAGTAATTATGTGCTGTTTTGATATATATTTGGAAAAGTCTGTTGGATGCTGCGTACCCTAAATTGCTGCACAAACACATTCATCTATGGAGTGACCCTGTCATAGCTCAGAAAACAGGTCAAAAGTGCGGTGAAATATCCACTGACAGCAATTCACCAATAAAGACATCGTATTGTAAATAGCAAGCTGCCTGCTCCTGTGTTTCCACTCCTCAACCAATCGAAGTAAGGTCTGATTTTAGACCTAAGTAACGCATCCAGAATGAAGAGAGAGGAAGCAATGATGGGAATGGGCTATGAGCCGGGGTGGGGGTGGTGGCATGCTGAGCGAGCCTCCAGGCTGGGGAACAGCAGCAAATCAGCGACAGACGCTTCCACTCAGTCGATTCAACACTGCACACCTTACCTCTGCTCAAACAAAAACAAAATAGGGATAACACGTTGTGATCACTGACTTTGCAGACCTGCCATTCACAACGAATGTTGCCTCTGATGGAAAGAGAAAATGCTTTGGAGAGGTCGTCTTGGTGAATGGCTATTTAACATCTGGTAACATGAGGTACAAGTATTTGCATTATGATCCAGAATGTGGCCAGGCCTGAGGGACAATCCAGCTGCTGTTCTGCATCAATTTGAAGGAACAGAGGTAAACATTTGTTGTCCTCCAAACAAGGTAATATCCGTACCTCTTAACCATCCTGCTATGATCACAGCTGGACAATTCAGTGTGTTTTGTTTTCAAATTTTTTTACATTTTTTTTAACAATTCACAATAAATGATCCTTCCCAATTTGACGGATGCATAGGATCGGATGGAAGAAATTAAGTCTCTGAGTTTGTATTTGGTTGTAATAAGGTGCAATTTGGCACAAAGCTCTCTCAAACATAACGTTAGGTGCAGTGTTGGTGTCGGAGGTGAGCATATCAATACATTGTTTCATGCCATAACTCAAAATCATACAAATGGTAGCTAGGAGAGTTTCTGTTAAGGGCGAAGTTTATGGTAAGTCAAGACAAATTCATGAGGCCATGGTTCATGCTTGTGTCTTCTGACACATCAGAAAATTACAGAAATTGCGGGCGAATCTCAGCAGACCTAACAATATCTGTGTGTGTGGGTGCAACAGAATTAACGTTTGAAGACCTGTGGCTCTTCTTCAGAAGGAAGCTGTGCTCGAAACATGTATTCTTCTTTTCACTGCAGAAGCTGCTAGACCTGTTGTGATTCACAGCCAATGCTTATTCACTTTCAGATCTCCATCAGTATCAGTTCTTTGTTCTATTTCAGGGCATGATATTTTGGGATAACTAACTACTAAGTTGGGCGTTTAGGTGGCAACATATCGTGTAAGGGACACCTGTGAATGTTTATCTTGCTTCATTGCCGTAAATTCGTGTTTGGTTTAATGTTTTCCGGATTCCTGGGCAACCAGGTATACAAGTGTATCAGGCAATTGCTACTACATCAAACAGTCAGACTGATAGATCGATTGCACATTTAGAATGGGTGTATAATTTTACTTTGTGTACAGAAGTTGTGATTCTTTGCGACTCTGCAGAGAGCCATCGAACTCTCCCGTACGTTCATGAATAAGCAACTGATGTCATTGACTCAGGCTGTTAATTGTGGTTTGTCTTATTTAACGCTGTCCACTTAACCTTTCTGTTAAGTTTAACATATGAGGAACATTTGAGGACTCCAGGACTATATTTATTGGAGTTTAGAAGGATGGGGTGGTGGGATTTAATTGAAATTTTCAGAATACTGAATGACCTGGATAGAGTGGATGTTGGGAATATGCTTCCATTGGTAGGACAGGCGAGGACACGAGGGCACAGCCTTAGAGTAAAGGGAAGACCATTTAGAGCAGAGGTAAGGAGAAACGTCTTCAACCAGAGAGTGGTGAATCTACAGAATTCACTGCTACAGAAGGCTGTGGAGGGCAGGTCATTGAGTACATTTAACACTGAGATGCATAGGTTCATTATTATCAAGCAAAACAAGGGTTACGGGGAGAAAGCAGGAGAATAGCGTTGAGGAACTTATCAGTCATGATTGAATACCAGAGTAGGCTTGTTGTGCCAAATGCCTAATTTCTGCTCCTGTGTCTTATGGTCTCAGCTATCAGCTTAATGAAAATCTCATTATTCAGTTGATGTGTGGATTACTCCCCACAGATTAGTTATCATAAAAATAGCCATTGCCTGTTCCTTTCTTTCCTGAAGATGGAGTAAAGAAATATGTGGGCTCATTCGAAAAGGGGTAATAATGCTCATGGGGTCAAATGGACCACCACTGGATCTTTTCAGGGAGGATAGTGAAGGAAAGCTATGAAAGTGTAATCTCACATTTGGGAAAGAGAAGTCTTGCAGGATGAGACAGAATAAAACAAAAACTTAACAGTCAAAGCATGTTCCTGGAGCAGACTGCATGAAATCTCGAACTTTGAAGGAAATACTGTCACAGATCTAACATACGTTGATCAGTCTGCACACTTGTAACATACTGGGAGTTTGATAAGGTTGGAGAGTGTTTACTTTAACAGACGAGACTGTGAAAAGAGACAAATGAGCTCAGTGCACAAATTAAAAGACGGAGGCATGATGTCTATGCTATCACTGATACATGGTTCAAAGCACATACTCAATCCTCCAGGACACATGAACTTGAGGCCGGACAGAGAAGGGAGCTGTGTTGCAATATGGGTCATGAAATCGGTTCAGGAATGGAGGAAAGACTTTATTATAGTAGTTTCCTCAAATGAAACCATATGGATAGAACTTAAACATCAAAACAAGAGCAATCGTGTTGTTTGAAGTATACAATAGGACAGCCAACATTCTCAGGGGAACAGAATATGTGGGTAAATTATAATGAATAGTGAAAGTAATTTGGTAATGACAGAGGATTTTCACTTCCCCAATATTCAATTTGGGATTCATATCCTGGGTTGTCATGGAAGCAAAGAATTTTAAACAAGCACATATCCAGACAAGCAGATGGAGCAGCATTCATATCCATATGATACACACATGAATAATTCACACACACAGACATATGCACACACTGAGTCAAAAATACAAAAGCGAGCAAACACACACACACACACACACACACACACGTATACGTGCGCGCGCGCTCGCACACACACACAGAATCAGTGTAATAACTGGGCTTGACAGAACAGAACAAAGCTACATTATCAAATATTAGCCAAGGTTTATATATAAAGTAGAAAGGGATGTTTTTCACACAGACTAGAATTCAGGTTGTTGCTAGAACCACAGCAGCCATTTTCCTGGTTTTCATCTGCTGGCAACAAATGGCAACAAAGAGATCAAAGAAGAATACAACAGTGAACCAGACAGAGCAGTCTGTAGTTGTCAATATGAGGACAGAAATAAAACTGCAATTGGGAGGGAAGTCCAGGAAAGTCCACTGGAAATAATAATTACTAATTTGGCTCAATATGGCTTCTGTGATAATGACAAGTAGATCTGCCGTTGCCATGGCCTTGAGATATTGTGTGATGCATGCAGAAAGCTTGCAATTCCCATGAGACAGGATCACAATTCATAGCAAATTCACTGAAAAGGAGAGAAGGGAAAACATGACAGTTCGTTAATAACCTAGTTTTATACTCTTCTGTATTAGACAGTAAATCCAAAATGTCAACAAACAAACTGCTTATGCGCATTTTGGGGGGAGAGGACAGTCAAAAGGAAAGAAAACGCTTTTTCTGAACAAACATCTCTGCTCTAATCCTAAAACATCGGGAATACATTGATTTCTGAGTTTAGAAGTGTTAAAACATTTAATTCTATACCTAAGCATTCGAATGAAATAAAGTCAAAGCACTGCCGATGCAAGCAATCTCTAAGAAACACAATATTTGCTGGATAATTTCAATATTTCTGGTAACACTTGTGGTGAAAGAAATAAAGTTATCATTTCTAGTCTGTGATAATCACACCCCGCCCCCGACACAACCGCCCAAAGAGGATCCCCCTCGTTCTCACACACCACCCCGCCAACCTCCGGATACAACGCAACATCCTCCGACACTTCCGCCATCTACAATCCGACCCCACGACCCAGACATTTTTCCATCCCCACCCCTGTCTGATTTCCAGAGAGACCACTCTCTCCATGACTCCCTTGTTCGCTCCACACTGCCCTCCAAATCCACCACACCTGGCACCTTCCCCTGCAACCGCAGGAAATGCTACACTTGTCCCCACACCTCATCCCTCACCCCCATCCCAGGCCCCAAGATAACATTCCACATTAAGCAGAGGTTCACCTGCACATCCGCCAATGTGGTATACTGCACCCACTGTACCCGGTGTGGCTTCCTCTACAATGGGGAAACCAAGCGGAGGCTTGTTGACCACTTTGCAGAACACCTCCACTTGGTTCGCAACGAACAACTGCACCTCCCAGTCGCAAACCATTTCCACTCACCCTCCCATTCTTTAGATGACATGTCCATCATGGGCCTCCTGCTGTGCCACAATGATGCCACCCGAAGGTTGCAGGAACAGCAACGCATATTCCGCTTGGGAACCCTGCAGCCTAATGGGATCAATATGGACTTCACCAGCTTCAAAATCTCCCCTTCCCCCACCGCATCCCCAAACCAGCCCAGTTCATCCCCTCCCCCCACCGCACCACACAACCAGCCCAGCTCTTCCCCTCCACCCACTGCATCCCAAAACCAGTCCAACCTGTCTCTGCCTCCCTAACCTGTTCTTCCTCTCACCCATCCCTTCCTCCCACCCCAGCCGCATCTCCATCTCCTACCTACTAACCTCATCCTGCCTCCTAGACCTGTCCGTCTTCGCTGGACTGACCTATCCCTTCCCTACTTCCCCACCTCTACTCTCCTCTCCACCTATCTTCTTTTCTCTCCATCTTTGGTCCGCCTACCCCCCTCCCTATTTATTCCAGAACCCTCACTCCATCCCCCTCGCTGATGAAAGGTCTAGGCCCGAAACCTCAGCTTTTGTGCTCCTGAGATGCTGCTGGGCCTGCTGTGTTCATCCAGCCTCACATTTTATTATCATTTCTAGTCTGTCTGATTAATCTTTGCAACTCAGAGATTTTGGGCATGTTTTGAGTTTCTTTTTTTCATACACGAATGAGGAAGAAGTGAACAGGGCCCAAAATTCTCCCTAACAGTTTCAGCAATCATCTTTAGGAGTATCCAAGACACAGAACATCTAAATCTCTGGCTTCACTAATTTCCCCATGTCATTTCTTAGCGTTGGTCCTTGGCTGACATGAAAAAGGACTGTTTCCAAAAGCCATTGATTGTGACAGATTGCTTGCTTCACTATTTTAAAAAAAAAGTTACCTGTCGTATGTTGTAGGTGCTGTTTACTCAGCTGCTTGTTCACCAGAATCTTCACAAATGAACTTCTGAACGTGCTGTCTGTAGAAGTCAAGATTTGCTGACAACAAGCAGTTTTTAATCATAGTATCATTGAATGATGAGGGACACAGAGAGGATTCACCCATCGCATCTGTTCCACCAAAATATTTGCTTTTGCATGGTCCAGTTCCTATTTCCCTGATTAGGCCTGTAGCGTGATCTGTGATGTGTGACAAATTATTTATTCCAAAAGCTATCTGCCTGCCAAGAAATATGTCTCTGGCTCACAAGCAGCTTCAGAATGTGAACGATGTAACCACAAACAAATTCCACTTCACTGCAGTCTTGTATTACTGCTATTTAATACTGTGGCCTTCCCGTCTGGCCCCAGGCACAGCCTTGAAGGGAATATCCTCTCAGCACTTCCCACTTCAAGACCCTTCATAATCCTATCTGCTGTTTTAAAAAGATAACTGGACATGTTGACTCTCTAAAATTGTACTGCCCTGACGAATGAACAAGCAAACTTTACTCTGTTGACTGACTAATTCTTCACATGACGTTTTTCTTTCTGCCTCGCATTATTTCCAGAAATGATTTCCTATTTTCTGTGACATGTTAATACAATATTCCACTACACGTGCAATCTTCATCACTCAGGGAACTTGCGAAGTTCAGTATTAGTTACAAAACCACAGAAAAACTCAAGCATACATAGTCAAATTAAAACATATCATTGATCAATTATTTGTAAAACACTGACTACGATATCAGCATGAAGCATCAGAGCAGAAATAATGAGAACTGCAGATGCTGGAGAATCCAAGAAAACAAATTGTGGGGCTGGAAGAACACAGCAGGCCAAGCAGCATCTCAGGAGCACAAAAGCTGACGTTTTGGACCTAGACCCTTCATCAGAGAGGGGGATGGGGAGAGGGAACTGGAATAAATAGGGAGAGATGGGGAGGTGGACCGAAGATGGAGAGAAAAGAAGATAGGTGGAGAGGAGAGTATGGGTGGGGTGGTAGGGAGGGGATAGGTCAGTCCGGGGAGAACAGACAGGTCAAGGAGGCGGGATGAGGTTTCTAGTTTAGAAATGAAGGTGCGGCTTGTGTGGGAGGAGGAGATAGGTGACAGGAAGAGCAGGTTAGGCAGGCGAGGACGGGCTGCTCTGGTTTTGGGATGCAGTGGGGGGAGTGGAAATTTTGAAGCTGGTGAAATCCACAGTGATACCATTGTGCTGCAGCGTTGCCAAGCAGAATATGAGTTGTTGTTCCAACAACCCACGGGTGGCATCATTATGGCACTGCAGGACGCCCAGAATGGACATCTCGGCCAAGGAATGGGAGGGGAGTTGCCACTTCCGCGACTGGGAAGTGCAGTTGTTTATTGAGAACCGAGCGTAGGTGTTCTGCAAAGTGGTTCCCAAGCCTCCACTTGGTTTCCCCGATATAGAGGAGGCCACACTGTGTACAGTGGATGCAGTATACAACATTGGCGGATGTGCAGGTGAACATCTGCTTGATTGGAAGGTCATCTTGGGGCCTGGGATGGGGGTGAGGGAGGTGTGGGGGCAAGTGCAGCACTTCCTGCGGTTGCAGGGGAATGTGCCAGGTGGGGTGAGGTGGAAGGGAGTGTGGAGTGGAGAAGGGAGTCACGGAGAGAGTGGTCTCTCCAGAAGGTAGGCAAGGGTGGGGTTGGAAAAATGTCTTCAGTGGTCGGGTCGGATTGTACATGGCGGAAGTGTCGGAGGATGATGCGTTGTATCTGGAGGTTGCTGGTGTGGTGTGTGAGGACAAGGGGGATTCTCTTTTGGCAGTTATTGCGGGGACGGGGTCTTAGGGGTGAGGGTCGGGAAATGCGGGAAATATGTCAAGGGTGTTTTCGATCACTGCAGGGGGGGTTTTGCAGTCCTTGAAGAATGAGGACATACAGAGCAGTTCATGCACAACTGCACATACTTTTAGTTATTCCAGTCACTTAGCAGGAGCACCAATGACAGCAAGAACCACATAGTATACCTTCACCAGCTGTTAAATTACAAAATGCATTTTCAGCATTAATTCATTTGTCCCTTCCCTGTGTTCTCAATCTCTCTGTACCAAGTCCCAAAATGATACTTTCTTGAAAAGTTCCATTTCTCCCCTTTGAGATTACGGTGGGGATGCAAAGGTTACATCGTTCAACGAAGTTTGAATTCTTGAAAACAAAATGTCGCAGCTAATGAAGTCAAGAAGTTAATTCCCTGATGAGACAAATAATGTTCAGTGTTGAGACTAAATTGTTCAGTTAGAATCATAGAACCATAGATCCCTACAGCGTGGTAGAATCATAACAATTAAAGCATAAAAAGAAATCAGACCATGCAGATGGGTAAATTGGTTGAAAATGGATTAGAATTGAATTGTTTTCTTTTTATTAACAGCACAGAATCGATCAACTGAACCCCTCTTATTCGTGGAGAGACTCAGCATTTGGGCTCAGAAAGTAGAGTTAAATGGAAGTTCCATGTACATTGATTCAAACGATTCAGGAACATAGCTGAAAATATTGATCTGTACAACAAATCCAGTTAGGGTGAGGCTGGTTTGATTTGGCTTGATTTTTCTGTAACATAATAAAGTTTTCTCGTGTTTGCTTCAACCAGATTGGAAATCAGTTCAATGAGAAATAGACTGACAATCACATAATTCGTAGGTTTTCAGTTTATTGTTTGGAAATAACTCTTTACTCATTGGAGCCTTGAGGTTCACATCTCAAAGATTGCAAGACATATAGAAAGATCGAAGTTTGAGACATTTCTGCTACAAATGTTACGAAGTTGAGTGGATAATTGTGAGGTGGAAAGCCAGAAGCTAAAATGTGTGATAACAAAGTGTGGAGCTGGATGAACACAGCAGGCCAAGCAGCATCTTAGGAGCACAAAAGCTGCTGGCCTGCTGTGTTCATCCAGCTCCACACTTTGTTATCTTGGATTCTCCAGTATCTGCAGTTGCCATTATCTCTGAGCTAAAATGTATGGTTCCTTTAAGAGATTTGCGCTTTATGCTTAGAAATTTAAAACAAAAATGATTGTCTGTAAGAAGCAGCTGAAGTTGCCAGTAAAGACAGCCTTAAAAAGTGAAACAAGGGTGTTTTAAAAATGCCTTACAGGTGGCAGGCAAAACAACAGTCTTGTTCGGATGTTGTGGCAACGAGGTTGTATTCGGCCAAAAATGTTTAAACACAAACACAGCGATTCAAAGCCAATCAAATTTAAACCTGATGGTGTTGACAACCTGAAACTAATATTGGTATAAGAATTTGATGATGTCATTATGGGTAGATAAGATGGGGGCATTTGGAAAACTGGGACAGCCAACTGCCATCTGAAAGAGAGAACAGTCCGCCACCTGCCACAGTTAGCACCGTCAGCTCTCAGAGAAAGCCCATCTCATCAATTGAAGGCACCATGGTTTTTTTTAGCTCAATGTCCTCATTTTACAAGCTATCGCAGTAAAACACCATTTACAGCAGAATTAGCGGAAGAAATATGTTTTTGAAGACACTGGAGATGGCAGAATATTCCAGAAGAGAATCTGTGCAACCTTTGAGGGATTAAGGTCTAATTTATCGCTTCGTATTAATTAGTTTTATATCAGTCAGACCAGGGGGAAATGTTGGTTTGTTAGTAATTTTGTTAATCTGTTCATTGTTGAATTAAATAAGTAAATTATTTCTTGTTATTTGTAAGGTGGAGATCAGGTACTTTCCTTCTTTTATTTTTGAAAGATTATGAGGGTAAAGGCGACTGGTGTTTCTGGGTGTTTCAGGGGTAATTCTTCGCAGGAACCTCTAGTCCCAGCATAGCAGACTGTGGCACTCGTTTTGGTCTAATTCTCAGAGGGTTCGGCCATTCCCTGTCATAACAAAATATTGGGGGTAATGTCTGGCATCTGGACGTTTCAAGTCTGGGATGTGCACGGATTTGAACAAGCCTGGGATCTGGGTGGATTGAGTTTGGGATCTGGGTGGTTTGTTTGTGGGAACTGAACGGATCTGAATGGATTTGCAGAGATTTCCATAGACTTGTATATTAGTGTCACAGATCTTTAAATAAATCTTACTTAAGAATAATCTGTTTAAGTTAAATTAAAAGTGAGGGAAATGGCTCTTCATTTTGCTAAAGAGAGTCTGGGGTTTGAAGATTGCTGCAGATTTGGCAAGAAATTTTAGAAAGACAGAGGGAGAGTATGCTTTTGGAATTAACAAGCAAGTTAAATTTGGGTTTAACGAAGGGCAAAAGGAAATCTGAAATCATAATAGAGTAGGCCATGCACTTAAATACATCAGAGTAGCAGGCAAGTCCAGGGGAGTTAGAGAAAGCTTAAAATGCAAATAATACAACTCGAGTTCGAGAATGAAATGAAGGGGAGACAGTTTGAATTACAGTTACAGGCAGGGAAAACAGAGAGAAAAGGAGAAAGAAGAAAGGGGAAGAACATTTGAGTTGGAAATGATGAAGTTAGAACTTGAAGCAAGAAAGACTTCAAGTGGCAGAAGGATAAGTACCCGAAAGAAGCGAGGAATAGGAATGACATCGCAGTCAAAGATATGGCAGAGATATGTACAAATATTGACACTCTGAGAGGGAGGCTTTCTGTCAATGCTGAACCTTCAGTAGTGTAACATGACTTATTACTTACCCATCACCACTTTACCCAACGGCCCCATCAACATTAACTTTCTGAAACTGTAGTACTCCCTTAATATTAACCCTGTGACACTGCAGAATTCCTTCGTTATTGACACTACTGCAGCATTACTGATGCCCTGGCAGTGCAGTACTCCCTGAAAATCGCCCCCCCCCCCCCCCTCATTGCAGCACTGCCTCAGTGCAGCTCTTCCCCAGTGCTGACCCCGCTCAGTGCTGACCCCAGTTCAGTGCTGAGCCCCAATCAGTGCTGACACCCCTGAGTGCTGACCTCCCCAAAGCTGGCCTCACACAGTGCAGCACTCCCTCAGTGCTGAACACCACCCCACAACTCAGTGCAACACTCTCTCCGTGCTGACAACCCTTCAGTCTAGCACCCCCTCGATCAGGGCAGCACTCCCTCAGTGCAGCATTCCTGCGGTGCAGCACTCTCTCAGTGCTGACCCCCAGCGTAGACCTCCCTCTATGATGACCTCACTCAGTACTGACAGCCCTTAGTGCTGAACCCCATCAGTGATGGCGCCCCATCAGTTCAGCACTCCCTCAGTGCTAACCTCCCTTCAGTGTTGGCCACCCTCAGTGCAGATTGGGGTCAGCACTAAGAGGGGTCAGCAATGAGGAAGTGCTGCACTGAGGAAATGCTGCACTGAGGTGGGTCAGAACTGAAGTGGTTCACAAGTGAGTTGGGTCAGAATTGAGGTGGGTCAGAACTGAGGTAGTGCTGCACAAAGTGGGGTCAGCACTGAGAAGTGTCAGCAGTGAGGGAGTGCTGCACTGAGGGAGTGCTGGAATGAGGAGTTCAGAACTGAGGTGGGTCAGAACTGAGGTGGGTCAGAGCTGAGGTAGTGCTGCACAGAGTGGGGTCAGCACTGAGAAGTGTCAGCAGTGAGGGAGTGCTGCACTGAGGGAGTGCTGGAATGAGGAGTTCAGAACTGAGGTGGGTCAGAACTGAGGGAGTGCTGCACAGAGCAGGGTCGGCACTGACAGGGATATAGACCCTCTGACAAGGCGGCTTACTTTCAGTACAGGTCTTCTCACAGGGCAGCACCCTTTCGTCACTAACCCTCCGACAATGAAGCTCACTCTTAATATAGAACCTCTGACAGGGTAGATCTTTTCCAATGAAGGCCTTTCCACAGGGCAACACTCTGTCATCATTGACCTTCTGACAGTGCAGCACTCTCTTAATATTGACCCTCTGACAGTGCAGCTTCCTTTCAGTACAGGACCCAAGCACTCCATTAAAGTTTGCTCTCTGACAGTTAAGCTTTTCCTCAGTCCTGACTCTCTGACAATGCAGCACCACCCAAAGTTTTCCCACTTTAATAAGCTTACCTCGAGTGGGAACGGCCTTCAGCTTTTTGGGCAGCACCAGGCCCGTGTCATGCTCCTGTTCATGAATGTGGGAGCTCAGGGACACGGCTGATGTCCCTGGCTCCTTCACATGCAGAAAGTCTGTGTCCAGCTGCAGTTCTTGTTAGACTGTATGGTGGCTCTGGAGCTGCGGGTGGACTCACTTTGGAGCATATGCGATGCTGAGGGGGTTGTGGACAGCATGTTTAGCGAATTGGTCACACAGAAGATTAGGATTGCTGAGGGAGAAAGGAAATGGGTGACCAAAAGGCAAAAAAAGAGCAGGAAGGCAGTGCAGGTGTCCCCTGCAGTTATCTCCCTCCAAAACCGTTTTGGATACTGTTGGGGGACAAGGTTCACCAGGGCAAGGCAGCAGGAGCCAGGTTCATGGCACCGTGGCTGGCCCTGCTGTACAGAAGAGCGGGAAAATGAGTGGAAGGGCTATAGTCATTGAGGATTCATTTGTAAGGGGAGTAGATAGGCGACTCTGTGGTTGAAAATGAGACTCCCAAATGGTATGTTGCCTCCCAGGTGCATGGGTCAGGGATATCTACGATCGGCTGCAGAACACTCTGAAGGATGAGGACGAACAGACAGTTGTCATGGTGCATATAGACACCAACGATATAGGTCGAAAATGGGATGTGGCCCTACAAGCAGAAGTTGGGGAGTAAGGAGCCAAGTTCAAAAGTCGGACCTCAAAGGTAGTAATCTCAGGATTGCTACCAGTGCCATTAGCTAGTTAGAGCAGAAATGAAAGAATAGCCAGGATGAATGTGTGGCTCGAGAGATGGTGCAGGAGGGAGGGGTTCAGATTTTTGGGACATTGGGATCGGTTCTGGGGAAGATGGGACTATTATAAATTGGACGGTCTACATCTGGGCTGGACTGGAACCAATATCCTTGGGCGTGCTTTTGCGAACACGATTGGGGAGGGTTTAAACTAATGTGGCAGCGGATGGGAACAGGTTATTGCACATAAAGGAGAGAGTAACTAAAGACTGTAGGGAACTAGATAATGAAGTCAGTGCGACTAAAGCGAAAAGTCGGCAGGTAGCAAATGATGAACACAAAGGTACAGGTGGTCTGCGGTGCATTTGTTTTAATGCGAGAAGTGTAGTAGATAAGGCAGATGAACTTCTGGCTTGGATTGGTACCTGGGAGTATGATGTTATTGCTATTACTGAGACTTGATTGAGGGAAGGGCATGATTGGCAACTGGATGTCCCAGGACAGTGATGCTTCAGGCGGGAGAGGAAGGGAGCTAAAAGAGGTGGAAGAGTTGCATTACTGGTCAAAGACAATATCGCAGCTGTACTGAAGGTGGGTACTCAAGACGGCTCGCGCAGTGAGGCAAGATGGGCAAAACTCAGAAATAGGAAGGGTGCAGTAACAATGTTGGGGCTGTACTACAGGCCTCACAACAGCGAGTGTGAGATAGAGATACAAAAATGTAAACAGAATGGTGTAGGAGCAAAAGAATGGTGGTGATTTGAGATTTTAATTTTCCCAACATTGACTGGGATTCACTTACTGTTAGGGGTCAGATGGAGTCGAATTCATAAGGAGCATCCAGGAGGGATTTCTAGAGCAGTATGTATGTAGTCCAACTTGGGAAGAGGCCATACTGAAGCTGGTGTTGAGGAATGATCCCGGCCAGGTGGTTGAAACTACAGTTGGGGACTACTTTGGAAATAGTGACCACAATTCCATACGTTTTACAACACTCACGGACAAAGATGACAGTGGTCCTAAAGGAAGCGTTTGAAATTGGGGGGGAAGGCTAACTATACCAAAATTTGGCAGGATCTGGGGAACGAAGATTGGAAGCAGCTGTTTGAAGGTAAATCCACATTTGGCTTTTAGAGAGGTTGTTCAGTGTGTATGAGAGGCATGTTCCTGTGAAAATGAGCGATAGAAATGGCAAGATTCGAGAACCATTGATGACAGGTGAAATTCTGATACGAGCTAAGAGGAAAAATGACGCGTACTGAGGTCTTGGCGACTGAATACATACGAACCTTTGGAAGAATATCGGGAATGTCAGGTGAATCTGAAATGAGGAAATAAGAAGGCTAAAAGGGAACATGAGATAACTTTAGCAAACATGGTTAAGGAAAATCTCAAAGCCTTTTATTCATACATAAAGAGCAAGAAAGTAACTGGAGAAAGGGTTGGCCCACTTAAGGACAAAAAAGGAAAGTTATGTGCTGTGTCAGAGAAAATGGGTGACATTCTTAATGAGTACTTTGCATCAGTATTCACCAAGGAGAGGGACATGACAGACGTTGAGGTTAGGGATAGATGTTTGCTTAATCTAGGTCAAGTTGACACAAGGGAGGAGGAAGTTTTGGGTATCCTAAAAGGCATTAAGGTGGACAAGTCCCCAGGTCCAAATGGGATCTATCCCAGATTATTGAGGGAAGCAAGAGAGGAAATAGCTGGGGCCTTAACAGATATCTTTGCAGCATCCTTAGGCATTGATGAGGTTCCGGAGGACTGGAGAATTGTTAATGTTGTCCCCTTGTTCAAGAAGTGTAGCAAGGAAAATCCGGATAATTATCGATCGGTGAGCCTGACATCAGTGGCAAGTTGGCTGCTGGAAAAGATACTGAGGAAAAGGTTCTATTCCCATTTGGAAGAAAATGGGCTTATCAGTGATAGACAACATGGTTTTCTGCTGGGAAGTTTATGTCTTACCAACTTAATAGAATTCTTTGAGGATGTGACAACGTTGATTGATGAGGGAAAGGCTGTAGATGTCATATACATGGACTTCAGTAAGACATTTGATAAGGTTCCCCATGGCAGGCAGATGGAGAAAGTGAAGTTGCATGGGGCCCAGGGTGTGCTAGCTAAGTGGAATAAAAAAAAACCTGGCTCGGCAACAGGGGACAGAGAGTAGTAGCGGAAGGGAGTTTCTCAAATTGGAGACCTGTGACTAGTGGTGTTCCACAGGGATCTGTGCTGGGACCACTGTTGTTTGTGATATGTGTAAATGATTTGGAGGAAGGTGTAGGTGGACTGATTAGCAAGTTTGCAGATGACACAAAGATTGGTGGAGTAGCATATATTGAAGGTGACTGTCAGAGATTACAGCAGAATATAGATAGACTGGGGAGTTGGGCAGATAAATGGCAGATGGAGTTCATTCCGAGCAAATGCGAGGTGATGCATTTTGGAAGATCTAATTCAAGAGCGATCTATACAGTAAATGGAAAAGTCCTGGGGAAAGTTGATGAACAGAGAGATCTGGGCATTCAGGTCTATTGTTCCCTGAAGGTGGCAACACAGGTCAGTAAGGTGGCCAAGAAGGCATCTGGCATGCTTCATTTCATCAGACGGTGTGTTGAGTACAAGAGTTGCAGGGTATGTTGCAGTTGTATAGGACTTTGGTTTGGCCACATTTAGAGTACTGTGTACAGTTTTGGTTGCCACATTACCAAAAGGATTTGGATTCTTTGGAGACGGTGCAGAGGAGATTCACAAGGATGTTGCCTGGTATGGAGGGCGCTAGCTATGAAGAAAGATTGAGTAGATTAGGATTATTTTCATTAGAAAGACGGAAAGAGAGCGGGACCTGACTGAGGTTGACAAAATCATGAGGGGTGTAGACAAGGTGGATAGCAAGAATATTTTTACCAGAGTGGGGGACTCAATTACCAGGGGTCATGAGTTTAAAGTGGAGGAGGAAAGTTTAAGGGAGATATGCCTGGAAAGTTCTTTACGCAGAGGTTGGTGGGTGCCTGGAACGTGTTGCCAGCAGAGGTGATAAATACAGACACGATAGGGTCCTTTAAGATTGATCTGGACAGGTACATGGATGGGCAGGGAACAAAGGGATACAGACCCATAGAAAATCGATGACAGGTTCAGACAAAGGCTCTCGATCGGTGCAGGTTTGGAGGGCCGAAGGGCCTGTTCCTGTGCTGTAATTTTCGCCGTCCTTTCTTATTTGTTCTTTGATATGGGGCATGTGTAGGCAAATGGAACTACTTTAACTTGGGATTATGGCCCACATAGCTTGGTAGTACAGTCAGGTCAGTTTCTGTGCTCTTTCAGTTGAAGTCTCGATTTGTTTTACAGCTAGAGTGTGGCAGAATCATGGAACGCGCTGTGTCCATGAGTGTTGGAGGCAGACACTCTCAAAAAATATCTGGATGGGTCCTTAAAGTGCAAGGGACAGAATCAATCCAAGATTAAGAGAACTTGGACCGTTAAATTCTGGAGTTTTTGGGTGGCCCAGACATGATAGACCGTGAGGTTTATTTCTGTAGTCTATGACTCTATGGCATGTCTTTTGCAAGGCTCAAGACAATGAAATGCATTTGATGGAAGGAAAATGAAACGACAAACTTATTCATGCTTGTGAGAATTTAAATTCGTTATTTATATGGGACTAAATCGTTTCTGCTTCAATATGTCTTTTCATGTTTTTAATCTTGGAATTGTCTGCATTACGACAATAAACATTTGTTGATTTTCACATGTTCTTTGACGTAGTTCTCAGTTTGTTTGTCTTGATGACAGTTAAGTGGCTAATAAATCAATAATCAGATGGATAACTGCATACGTGGACAAACAAATAGTATAAGCCTCCTGTTTTGTTTTCTTCCTCCAAATACTTGTAATCTCCATCTATTTTCCAATATTCCAAGCTTTGCTTTTTTGCCTCTGCAAGAAGAAACACCTTCATCTGAGGAACATACACAGCGGTTATTTTCATAATGTTAAGATCAGATGGAAGGTAATTAAACGTGCAGGGTAGATGCAGGGATTTGTCCCCAATGGTGGGTGTGTCAAGAACCAGAAGCCACAGTATGAGGATTCGGGGGAGATGATTTCAAATGAAAACTAGGAGACATTTCTTCACCTGAAGTGTTGTGAGCCTCTGGAACTCATTACCACAGGACGTAGTTGATGCCAAAACATTGAATGTATTCAAGAGGTGATTAGATACAGCACTTGGGGCAAATGGAACAGAAGATTATGGAGAGGAAGCAGGATTAGGCTACTGAGTTGGACAATCAGTCCTGATCGCAAAAAAATGGCAGAGCAGGCTCAAAGGGTAGCACGACCTCCTCCTGCTCCTATCTGCTGTGTCTCTGTGTTTCTAAAAAAAAAGGCATGAGTTATTTCATCATAAACACATCAACAAAGCCATGCTGCAATGTTTCTTTCCCTTTCTGTTTAAATAGAATATTTTTGCTCCAGCGTTCCAAAACAGTTTATTGTTGCAATGTGAGAAACAACATACAGCAGTAAAATCAATGTTTTCGAATCGAAATTTGTTTGAGTGACATAAAATGCAGAAAGAGGATTGATAAAGAGGACGTCACACAGATGTTTCCCCTCGTGGGACAGTCTCAAGCAAGAGATCATCGATATAGAGTGAGAGGAGGTAGGTTCAAAACTAAGATGAGGAAACACCACTTCTCTCCTAGTGTTGGAATTAACCGCCTCAGCGCACAATGGAGACAACATCAGTCAACAGATTCAAGAAAAAAAAATATTTTTCTAATGAATAGCGAGAGAAAGGGCTGTGAGAGAAATCAGGAGAATGGAGTTGAGAACAGGACAAGATCCATCTTGATCATGTTATATGATGGAGAGGCTAGAAGGGCTACATTACCTACTCCCACTCCTAGTTCTTACGTTCCCATGTTCTGACAAATGTTCAGAGTGAAGACCTGATCGTGTATTTTTTTTTTCTTTTTGATTGCTTCAAGCTTCAGTGTCTGATTGGAGCCACCCTTTCCCCTAAAATGTTAGCATTACTGTGTTGGACATCAGAGGTGGAAATGAGACCTTGGCAGAACAGCAAGAGAATTGCTGACTGCCGAGTTACAGGGTTGTGACCTAATTCTGGGAGGCACAGTGTTTATAGTTAACACAGTGTGGAGCTGGAGGATCACAGCAGGCCAGGCTGCATCAGAGGAGCAGGAAAGTTGACATTTCGGGTCATGATCCCTCTTCAGAAAAAGTGCTCATCATACCGAGTTAGTTCACTTTCTTGCGTATGACACGCATTATAATTTCGTAGATAGGCTCTGAGATGGCATTTCAGGAAGAGGTGATTCTTTTGTCACATTTTGGAGATTTGCTGCCCTGCCATTGCATGCATGATGGCATTTGTTATTAATTTTTGGTGGTTTGTCGGAGCAGAGAAGGGCTACATTACCTAGTCCCTCTGCTCCGACAAACCACCATTCCACAAACGAGGCCCAATGCCCTCTGGTAATTGCTATGAATTTACCAATACCGTAGTGCTAGTCTGAATTAATTGCCTGTCAGTTCCCCGAACTTTCGACCACCCCACGCCATCGACAGCTTTTTCTGCCTGAGGGTGTTGTTTGATATTTATTTTTTCAGGTAAATTAGATCACATCACCTGAGACACAAGAAGCACAGGTTTTCGTTTTTCCAATCCACCTTTTCTTTAAACCGTTCCCCAATCACTTGGTAGTGCAGAAGTTCCTATTCACTCGAAGCTGTTGAGCAGATGATGCTGCAACTGGCTGAACTCTTGAAGTTCATGTTCGGTGGTTTCAGAAAAAAAAGTGCTATTTAAGAGGGATTTCCACAGTACTTAAACTCAGTGGCAGTGGAAGAATGTTTATATAATCCTGTATTGATCAGCTCTTTCCTTCTCAGATTTTGGATGATAGCAATAACAATATAATTGTGGAATTGTCCCTGGTAGATGCCTTAAGACAGATTCAACCGCTCCCTCCCTCCCAGTTACCTTTCCCACCTAATTCTGAACTACCCCGGCCATCCAGTTTGCAATTGGTTACTTTGCTTTTATTCATGCAGCGTCCTTGCCAGAACACAAAGGTATGAATTAGCTTTGAAAATGTAAAAATCAATAGTGCAGCATTGAAACAATAAACTGAAAAAAAATCAAAGTTTTCTGGACCAGACAAATTGAAGTCAGACTCATTGCTGTGTTTGTAGGACTGACGTAAGAAGAGAGTTTCAATTAGTTAATATTGTGGTCAGAGATAATGTGACTCACACAGCTAGCTGGAATACACCTCCTCCCACACATCTTCCTGCAAAAATTCCATCCCCTATTCCCAATTCCTTCGCATCCGTCGCATCTGCTCCCAGGATGAGGCATTCCACTCCTGCGCATCCCAGATGCCCTCATTCTTCAAGGACCACAACTACCCCCCCGAACCCCAGTTGTCAAGAACGCCCATGACTGTGTCTACCGCATTTCCTGCACCTCATCACTCACACCCCACCCTCGCAATAACCACCCCAAGAGAATGCCCCTAGTCCTCACATACCACCCTACTGACCTCCGGATACAACGCATCATCCTCCGACACTACCGCCATCTACAATCTGACCCCAACATCAAAGACATTTTTTTCCCAAACCACCCTTGTCTGCCTTCCAGAGAGATGAATCTCTCCACGACTCCCTTGTCCGTTCCACACTCCCCTCCAACCCCACCACACCAAGCACCTTCCCCTGTAACCACAGGAAGTGCTACACCTGCCCCCACACCTCCACCCTCACCCCCATCCCAGGCCCCAAGATGACTTTCCACATCAAGCAGATGTTCACCTGCACTTCCACCAATGTGGTATACTGCATCCACTGTACCCGGTGTGGCTTCCTCTACATTGGGGAAACCAAGCGGAGGCTTGTGGGCCGCTTTGCAGAGCAAGTACACTCGGTTCACAATAAACAAATGCACCGCCCAGTCGCGAAACATTTCAACTCCCCGTCCAATTCCTTAGACGACATGTCCATCCTGGGCCTCCTGCAGTGTCATAATGAAGACATCCGTAGATTGCAGGAACAGCAACTCATACTCCGCTTAGGAACCCTGCAGCCCAATGGTATCAATGTGGACTTCACCTGCTTTAAAACCTCCCCTTCCACCACCGCAAACAAACACTGCTCGTCCCCACCTCCCTTACCTGTTCTTCTTCTCACTTATCTCCTCCTCCCACCTCAAGCTGCACCTCTATTTCCTACCGACTAACCTCATCTTGCCCTCTTGACCTGTCTGGACTGACTTATCCCCTCCCTACCTCCTCATCCATACTCTCTCCTGCACCTATCTTCTCATCTATCTATCTTCAGTCCGCCTCCCCCCTCTCTGTACTTATTTCAGAATCCTCTCCCCATCGCTCTTTTTTTATGGAGGGTTCAGGCCCAAAACGTCAGCTTTTGTGCTCCTAAGATGCTGCTTGGCCTGCTGTGTTCATCCAGCCCCACACTTTGTTATCTTGGATTCTCCAGCATCTGCAGTTCCCATTATCTCTGAAGTTTTATTTGACTTAAGTTAATCAAACGTATCACTTGTTAAACAACAAGGCCAAAAAAAAACCCAAACAAGATAACATTAACATAAATGATCTGTCACGGTTTTTCTGTAAAAAATGACATAACAGATCGTCATTGCTGTCACTCAAACACTCTTGCTTTCTTTGTTAGTTGAGCGATGAAATTAACTGGGTACTTCATCATGCTTTGAAGTTGATCTCTGAACTTTGATTGTGTAACAACGTAAATAAATGTGTTCGTGTAACAACATAAATTCATCAGTATGTATCCAGCTTGTTGAAGAATGTATTCAGAATCATTGTAATCTCTGTGGTCTGTTCCTGTTACGTTATAATGAACAAATTCAATAAGATACGTCAACCACAGAAGTAACAAGTTACCTGATATGGTGAAGAGTAAAATTGCTGACTTCTTTCTGCTCTCCATCTCTGGGTCGCTGTGATTCTTTCCCTTGATCTGACCCCTCAACTGCTTACGCACTCGACTGGCTACAAAAATGTGCCTGACTGTCAGAATGTTGAGAATGAGAATTAGAGCAAATGGAAGTCATGGAGTTAAGGCTGTGACAAACCAATCAAAGATGATCCATCCTATCTCTGTATAATAGCTCTGCTTCTCAACACAGAATGTTGGCACATTGTTGATGATAACTCCAGGTTCAACTGCAAAGTAGTGGGGAATGTTTTTTAAACAGACAAGAATGGATGTTGTTGATATGACTATTGTGGCTGTAGTCTCGGTGCAGTACTTTGTCTTCAGATTCTAGCAGCAAATGGCCAGAAATCGGTCAAACGTGAACATGTCAGTGAACCAGACAGAACCTTCTATTGCTATACGGCTTAAAACAAGATTGACACTGCAGGAAGCGTGGAAGATCAGGACGGCACCCGGAAAGTAATAAGAACTGATTCGCCACACTATGACATAAGTGACAATAACCAAGAGATCTGCTGTTGCCAAGGCAATCAAATAGAGAGTCGTGCAGATGGAGAGACCACATTTTCCCCGAGATAGGATTGCAATCGCCATGACATTAACTAAAAGAAAGAAAGAATATTTTTTCATGAAAGCCTTGTGGGCTGATATCACTTTGTAAATCAACAGTTAATATTCTCACACAATGCGAATTTCATGATTGTTTGGAGGTGATTGACATTCATCCATTATCGAACACAGTGAAGGGATACAGCCATTTTACAAGTCATGGGTATATGAATGAGTTATTTTTTATTCTTACAATTTTAACACTGCAGAAAAAAAAATTGCATTTTGGCCTGAATATGCAAAAGCTAAAGTAAGCAAATGGATGACAATATTGAAACAAGTAAATTCATTAAGCATGGAGTTCATTCAGCTGAAATATGAGATATCTCCTGGACGTTAGGGTGATCGAAGAGAAACTTCTGAGTGAAACGTTTCAATTTCACGAGAATTACCTTCAACTTTGTGAGCTGCAGAGTGCATTGTATAGATTTCAAAAATCACATCAATGAGCAAAAAATTTCCCTGAATTATTTTTAACTGGAGTACTTAGTATAATCAAAATACTTAAATTAGATCACCTCTCATTCTTTTCAAATCCATTGATTAAAATCTGGAACTAATTAACCTTTTGGTCTTGGGTCAGCCATTCTTATATTTAATTTTAATTTCAATTGTACTGTATATTTTAAGAAAGAATACAATTAAACACAATGGAAAGCTTTTATTTGTCACTTAGAAAAAGCGCTATTTTGAATAATTTAAACATGACAGAACGAAAAGAAATATATAGCTTGACGAGCACACATCAGACTTTAACCAGTTCATCATCTGAACAACAACTGATCTGTTATTCCACCGCTAACACTTTGCTGAATTCTACACCAGATGCAACCAACAGCGAAGCCACCGTACCTCAGGTGCCACCTTTGCTACTGTGCCAATAACCCTCCTACACTGCCTTGTCACCGACTGCATTGGGCCAACCAATGTCAGAGCTGTGTCTCTGGCCGATGGGCGCACCTCTTCGATGCTGCTGTAATGCCCTTCCACCACAAAATGTGCAGGAGCCAGCCAACAACGAAGATGATGACACTCAGGCAGAACTTTTGCCGATGTGCCAACCTCATCTCTGCAATGTCACAGCTGCTGACTACTGTTCCTGCCCTCGTTCAGGAAAAGTCAGTCAGGGCTCATTGTTATCTGTGCTGCATCCACTCAGTGCCCATGCTCTGGGCTGCTCAAGTTCCATGCTCTGGGCCCGCTTGAGACCCGCATCCTCGATTGTTATCAAGGCTGCTCGATGTCCGCTCACTGGGATCTCGCCACTCCTGATGCCACCCATAAACAGGACACGGTAATTCAGTTGAAAATAAAGGGACAGAAAGAAAAGGACAAACATTGGTATGGGACACCTACTCTGCCGCAATCTTCACAGGTCATTACAGAGTGTAACCAGGCTCTTTGGTCCAACAAGTCCACACCAACTCTCACAGCATCCCACCCAGGCACCTGCACCCACAGCTCACCAAACGTACACATCCCTGAACAATGTGGACAATTTAGTGTCGCCAATCCACCTAGCCTGCACATCGTTTGACTGTGAGAGGAAACCGGAGCACCCACAGGAAACCCACGCAGACACAAGGAGAATGTGCAAACTTGAGACGGACAGTCACCTGAAGATGGAATCAAATGTATGTCCCGAGCGCTGTGAGGCAGCAGTGCCAACCACTGAGCCACCTTGCAAACCTTACTTTTGCCTTTAAAATAAGAAAAAGCAAGGTTCTCAGCTACTTTCTTCAAACAATTCTGAGCGAGTCTGGTTATTTAGTCGTGCGATGATTATTAGTTGGTTTGCAAATCAAAGTTTGGCTTCCGAAACCAATTCCATTCAATGAGTGACAGAAATTGGACAAAAGTGAAATCCTTTGGTGGTAAAGGAAGTAAGACATGACTGAAGATTGTAAAGATAGTTTAAACACCAGGGGTGAAGGAAACCCATAAGTGGGAACGAGGAGAAAAGAAAACCTCAGCTGTTTTCACAGCAATAAACTGTGAAGCCGTAGTGTTGATGGTTCAGAAAAAGCACTGGTAAGATGAATTTAAAAAAGGGTACAAACAAATGAGCTTTGTTGAAGGCTTTTTTTCCCAGGATGGAAGAGTTAATTACGAGGGGACACAGGTTCATGGTGCGAGCCAGGGAGTGGGTTGGGGGGGGTGGGGGGGGATGTTTAAAACAGATGTGAGAGGCAAGTTTTCTTTTTCACGCTAAAAGCAGTGAGTTGCTGGAATGTTGCTGGAGGAGATGGTGGAATAGAATAGTACATTCGAAAATCACATGGAAGAATATGAGTATATGAATGGAATAGTGGGATACGGATCCTGTAAGTGAAAACAGTTTTATCATGGAGGGGCAAAATATGTCAGCTCAGGCTTGGAGTGCCGAAAGGCCTGTTCATTGACTGGAATGTTCTTTGTTCATTGAAAGCACAGTGGAACCTAAATATCTGCAACAGAATGTATCATCTGGTCAAAGACTGGTTGAGAATAAAGCGTTCAGTTTTTAAAAAAAAAACTAATGCTGACTCATGTATGTAGGCAGAGCAGGTAATGACATTAACATTTTAAGAGAAAGAGGAACAAGCCAACCTTTGATAGTGAAAAAAAGGATAAATGTAATTAATAAGGAATATTTCTCGAAAAGAAAAGGTAATAGGTGCAATTTGCGGTGAGAAGGGCAATGTCCCATTAAATAAATTGAGGTTAGAATGCTCTGTCAACAGTTAAGTGGCCGTTAGAGTAATAGAGAAATTCTTGGTTCCAGGAATATAATTTATGTTTTGTAATGATGTAGCCGGATCACGGTTGGGAGTAATACCGAGGGTGTTTGAAAAGCTGGTAGAAAACCAAACAACCGAGGCATTACAGGAAGTTTATTTTGGTTTGCCTCTCACTCTGTAGTAAGAAGGTCACAAAATTTCAGGAGGGGATAACAAGTAATACAGGGTGGGGAAGTAAAATTATCAGAGATGATGTTTGATCAAATATTTCAGAAAAGAAAACAAAAGTAGAATAGATGTAGGACAAAGTGACTATTTCTAGCTCAGAGAAATTAACTTAATTGCAAGAGGGAGAGGAGAAAAAAAGCAATTGTGTAGAAAAACAGACACAGAAGAGGAATTGTAGCATATTGCAGAACATTACTGTCTTAAAAAACGTGATGTCTGGATGAGGAAACAGAAATCAACAAATATTCAGGCAGATGAGAACTAAACAGACAACTGGTATGTGTGTGTGTGTGTGTGTGTGTGTGTCTGTGTGTCTGTCGGTGTGTGTGTGTGTGTGTGTGTGTCTGTGTGTCTGTCTGTGTGTGTGTGTGTGTGTGTGTGAGAGAGAGGGAGGTGTGTGTGTGTGTGTTTGTGTGTGTGTGTGTCTGTCGGTGTGTGTGTGTCCGTGTACGTGTGTGTGCACACACGTGCCCATGTGTGTGGTGGTTGCAGAAATGAGGTATTTCTGGTAGCAAATGAATTACCAGTCGGTATTAATTTGTGAATCAGGAAAACTCAAGCCAAATTACAAAGGTATTTTTACAGGCCTGGGATACTTATGAATGCGGATGAATTTTGCTGAACATGAGCTATGTGTCAAATATGTAGGAAATATCAGGGAGCAATAAACCCAGCACCCTTACTACCATTCCTGAACATGAGGCACCTTTTCCAAGGGTCTCAATTGATTGACAGGATCCATATCTAAAACAAAAAACGTGGATTTCACCATTTCTTGACCACAATGTATGTGTGAACTAGATTTCCCAATGCTGAATTGTGGTTATGGGAACAGTAGATGATTTACTTTTCTTTTAAAACTAGATACAAACACCCACACACATACAATCAGATTAAGGGTAAAATTTTATGTCAAAGGTGTTATGGATTGCTTTGGAATGAAGCAGTTGAAATCCACTACCCGACATCCAGAATTGCAAGGAGCATTAGAACTGCTATATCAAACATTAAAGATCACAGTGATGGCTTATTTCCAAGGCAACCCAGAGAACTGGGATAAATGAATTCCATTTGTACATTCTGCAATTAGGGCTGCACAAAATTCAGTCCGTTTGAATTAGTTTTTAAGCAAGAGGTGAGCAGATTAGTGGAATTAATTAGGGAGAATTTAGTGAATCACAGTTCAGTGACTACGTAGAATATGTGTCAAATTTCAGAGTATGATTAACTAGAATGAGTGATTTGTCTCGACAGCATTTACAAGTGGCATTGCATACGAGGAAACAGGAAGCGGTTTGTGATGCCTTGTTTCTTTCTTAAGTCGGAATAATTGAAGTAACCGAGATGGGTGTGGATCCTCCCACAGAACATGATTTCTGGGCTGTTCTTGAGTTTTTTTTAGGCTCAGTGGAAGATGCTCGAGTTTTGTCCAGGAATAATCCATTGCCCCCCTCTCTTGATTACAGCTGGATTTCTTTGTTACTGCAGGAATTGCATGTGGGGGAACCTGATTTCTGATTTTGCTTTTGCCAAGGGACGTGTTTGTGAATAGTTACTATATTGGAACAGTTGGTGAGTGGTAATAAGTGTCTATTCTTCTGTTATCTTTTACAATGGAGTTATGCTATTCTTCTTTCTTCGGTTGTATACTAACTAGAGTGTTTGAAAAACAAAGTAGGTTTTGCTGAAAAGCGAATAGTTTATCCATTTGAAATGCATCTGGAACACATATTTTTTGCATTTATAATAGGAAAAGTGAAACATGTCTCTTCGACCTTCTTAAAAGATTTTGAGCATTCTGGTCCGGTCCATTAGAGGGAGCTATCGTTGAACGTGTGAGTAACAGTGTCAGTCGAGCGGGTTGGTTTGTTTAAGATCATGATGAAGCTTCTGAAACATCTGGAAGCTGCAGGCAATTGAATAGTATTTAGCCAGATCTCTGACCTGAACGCAGTTGAAAAGGAATGTCTTGCAGGAGTCAGGATGAGTAATCTGACATCGATTTCTCAGATCTTATTTCTACAATCGTTCTAAAGTGAGCTCAGTTCATTTTTATGGTTAGTGAGGCTCAGCGTGTTGATTATTGAGTCTATTACATTGCATATACTATTACAGTTTCAACTACACCTCAAGGCAGTTGTGGTTCCATAATAAGAGACACATGTTCATTCAGATCAGGGTCCTGAAGTCCAGTTATCGATTCATCCCCATTTCATTCTGCAGTGACAGTAAAATTCTTCACTTAATATTTAAAGCACAGCCACACGCAAATTGGGGACTTGGAACCAGTTCACCACTCCTGCAATGTCCCTTCATCAAAAATAGTAAAGTACACACTTTCGAGAGCTTGGATTTTCCCACATACGAGGACTGATGGAATGCATAACTCAATAAAGCTGCTTTGAACGATGAACGTAGGGTGCATATATAATGGATAATAAATGTCAACAGTGTCATTCAATTGAATGATCGAGAAAAAAAAATAAAGCAAAGAGCCTGTGCAGAACGGTATTATGCAAAATTTGATCGCAGAACACGTCCAGGTAATGATTGCGTAGATTTTCTTATCAATAGAATCGTGGAGTCACGAAGTTATAAAGCACGTACAAAGACCATCAGCCCAACTCGTCCATACCGATCAGAATTGGTGGCATTTGCCAGCATTTGGCCCGTATCCCTCTGAAAACGTCCTATTTTTCTAACCATCCATATACCTGTCAAATGTTGTAATTATCTGCATCTCAAGCATCTCCTCTGGGAACTGGATCCATACATGCCCCGCCCTCTGCATGAAGAAAGCTGCCCCTCCTGTCTCTTTTAAACCTTTCCCCTCTCACAATAAATCTATGCCCTATATTTTTGGAATCTGCTACCTTGGCTGCAAAAATAAACCTTGTCTGTTCAACTTTATCCATGTTTCTCATGATTTGATAAACCTCTATAAGGCCACCCCCAGCATCCAACACGTCAGAGAAACACCACCAGACTACTCAGTCTTTCCCTATTATTCCAAAAGAGGACAACAAGCATTTTTCGGCGTCCCTATACGTTTAAATACTATCGTCCTCCCCCATTCCATGTATGACTAACCTGCAATTCAGCAATTAATACAATTCCTGGCAGAATTAAAACAGAGGCCAGTCGATACAAAGATATACAATCCATCCGTGATTATATTCACGCACCGGGAACACCAATGAAAGCAATTAGCGTGTAGCATATCTTCAGGATACTGTCCGCCAGCTCATGCATTTTCGCAGTCAAGAGATGGATGTTTATTCTAAAAGCAACGCTGTTCTATTCAAATATGTGACAGTGGCATTCCGAGTACTTTAATTCATACCGAATGTATCACCAAGGGAAAGCTGAACTTGCGACTTAATTCGCCTTAATGAAAACTAAACTGGCAGTTTGCTGATTGGAGTTAACTCCCTGATGGAATACAAGCAACACAGCAGTGGGACTTGAATAATCATGTTAATTAAACAGGGGGGGAAATATCCACAACAGCGTCCTTTTATCACGTAAATTATTCCAGTTCAGTTTCTGGATCTGAAATTTTGTTTTCTTTTGTTCTTCTGTGAAATCCTTGCAGTACTTGCTGCACGGAAATTTATTGTTCATTACAAAGAATCCTTAAGAAGTTGTTGCCAAATTTCCTACCAGAACATTTCAGTGGTATATGTGCATGTGTAGTGCTGTAGGGAAGGATGGATTTTATATATTCTGTCCCGTTCTCGATTTTGACACTAACAATTTCTAACTATTCCTTTGTTTAATTTCCTACTGCCTTGGCTGTGCCTCTGCTTTGCGGTTTTCAGTATTCAGTAATGATTTTTTTTTTCAAAGGTAAAGCACGTTAGGCTCATTACTGGCATTTAAGAGGCAACCACATTGCTGTCGACCAGGAGGTACATGTCTAATAGACTGATAGAAACGGTAGATTTCCTCCCCTCGAAGGTATTCCTGAATCAGGTAAATTGAGACAACAGTCAATGAAATCTTTGTGATGAATATTGCTCTTACCTGATTCAAATCCCAGATTTATCAAGCACATTTAAGAACATAGAACATAGAACAGTACAGCACAGAACAGGCCCTTCAGCCCACGATGTTGTGCCGACCATTAATCCTCATGTATGCACCCTCAAATTTCTGTGACCATATGCATGTCCAGCAGTCTCTTAAATGACCCCAATGACCTTGCTTCCACAACTGCTGCTGGCAACACATTCCATGCTCTTACAACTCTCTGTGTAAAGAACCCGCCTCTGACATCCCCTCTGTACTTTCCTCTTTCCAGCTTAAAACTATGACCCCTCGTGTTAGCCTTTTCTGCCCTGGGAAATAGCGTCTGGCTATCAACTCTATCTATGCCTCTCATTATCTTGTATACCTCAATTAGGCCCCCTCTCCTCCTCCTTTTCTCCAATGAAAAAAGTCCAAGCTCATTCAACCTCTCTTCATAAGATAAGCCCTCTAGTCCAGGCAGCATCCTGGTAAACCTCCTCTGAACCCTCTCCAAAACATCCACATCTTTCCTATAATAGGACGACCAGAACTGGACGCAGTTTCCTTTTTGACATGAGTGTATTCAAAGTCAGTCTACCTTCAAAACTGAAGCAGACTTTAGAATTATTTTACAAGTTGAATACCAGCTTATTTTGTAATACTCTTTCAAGGGCTATCGAGTTCTGCTGATTTTCGCAATTAACCTTCCGAGGCAGCAGTGGTCACAGTCGTAAAAGACAATTGCATCTCAAACCCATACACTCTCCAAGGGGACACATATAACCCGGCATTCAGTGTAGCATCTGAACCTCATCGAATGGCACCAGCTCATTCAGTATCTTTGTCTTGTGTAATAGTTTAGGCTAATAATACACTTCAAACAAACTTCACCTTCTGGAAACATACGCTGAAAACACTATAGACCTTCTGACACTTGGAGCAGCTGTAAACAGCTCGATTGGCTCCAACTTGCTTCCAACCAAATCTGCCTCATTGCGTGGCCTGTACAACAGTGACAATTAGTTGACAAAGAATGCAGAAACATCAATCTGTCGGACTGTTCGCCGCCAGTCTCCTGTTGGGATCATCACGGGAGGTGTCCTCAAAAGTATTGTAACTTTTCAACTTCTACCATCCTGGCAGCGACGCTCTATTCCTGCAGAATCAACAGAGGCAAATATGCTAGAATGATCAAATCCTGCCCTACTTAGCCCGAGCATTGATGAGCCAGATCAGGGGATGTGTCTGAGATGACTGAATACACGTGAACTTGAGTGAGCAGAACTGAATAACAATGACATTTAAGGATTCAAATACATCTGAAAATCGTTCGAGCCAGCTAGAAAATTTCAGAACCGTCAGAGCTGGAAGAAAAGAAGATGATTGCGGTTGAGGGAAGTTAATGCTGTCAGTCACAACTTCCCAATTCAAGTATTCCTCAGCCACATGTGTTTGGCCTAATCACACTCAACTGATGGATCACATTCGTAGTAAACTTGGAAAGATCTCATCTGTCCATTTCAACTGAGGGCATTCAAATGTTGTCCGAAATGAATGGCATCTCGGATCGTGAATCAACCCATGCCTGTGTGCTTAATGAGCTGCACAACCTCCAGATTTGGACTGGTCCTTGTCGAGTAATTTTCACTCCAAAACATTGTAAAGAATTTGTGACAGGTGAATCATTTCCTCTTGTTAGACACATAGTGCTATAAATGTTAATTGTCTCACTTTGATCGTTCTCATAGTGAATTAAGAGCATTACTCGAGACCTTTGTCTCCGTGAGCAACTGACTTCCTGAGCCGCTTCAAAGGACATTTCAGATTCGTATTGCTTATATTTCTGGAGTCATATGTAGACCAGTCCAGCTCAAATCAGGCAGATTTCCTTCTCAAAATCATATTCGTGTACAATGTGTCATTTAGATGAGCTTTCAACTGTTATCAATAACTCATTCAATTAATTTATATCTAATTAATTATGAATTTAATTCCAGACTTTACTGAATTCAATTTGACATTTTAAAAAACGTACTTGAGACTTATTTTGATTAGCGATGAGGCACTCAAAGGCGTCCAAGATCAGAACTCCCCGAAAGTGACAACACAAGGGGATAATGTGATAATGAAGGGGGATTGCACACTTGTTTTCATCGTTGGATCATTGATTAAAGCATTGGACCAGTTAATACTTGACACATAACTTGACACATCACTTATTCCAGGAAAGAATCATGAAATACAGATCTATTTCGGAAATCATTTTATCATCCATATAATTTCCTTGTAATTCCCTCCTTTTCCACATGAAACCGCATGTCTCTTCGACCCTATCAGGGCTGTTGTTTTGTCCTTCCCATCGTTTGTCTAGCTTCCTTGTGTTTGCAATTCCACACAAAAACTGGAACATCTCAATGCTTTGCCACTTGTGTTGTGTTTTGACGCAGCTGAAATGCAAGTCACCTATTTTAGCCGCAGTGTCCATGAGATTTACTTTGTTGGTCCAGCTAATTCAATTTGTTTTTAAATGTTCTACATCATCTTAAACTGACCTTCTCCTCATCCTTTGTGATGCAAGCCTCGAAATATGAATTTCATGTTAAATAATGCATTTTATACATTGAATATGAAATATTGAACACATTGGTATAAACAAGGGTCCCTGTGAGTTCAGTGAGCAACATTTTGATTTTCTGTGTCTCTGAGATGATAATTAAAACGTCATTTTCCTTTTTCTAATTGCGGTGATTACATGTAATCACAGAATGTTCCACTACAGCTTAAGCACTTTGGCTTTTCGAGTTTGCACCAGCAAAACTAAGGTTAATAACTCTCATTACACTTTACTGTAAGGTGTGCATAGGCTTCAATGTTCTGATGTTCATTTAAATATTGTGTCCTAAAATATGGGGTTACCCACCTCTGTTACATTACCACGAAGTGCATTTTCATCTCATCCACCCTCGCGATGAAAAATAACCCCAACTCCCCTCTTCTTGGTACATTATTCCATTAAATGTTTGTGCATTGTGAAAGAATTTTATTTATGTTTATCTCAGATGAACAGCAATATATAACTCAAGAGTCAAAAGTCAAAAGTTTGCACATACTTCTACATCGCCCTTTTGAGTTGAGCTTACACAATGCACCTACTACTCAGGAACGAAGTATTTAAGGACCAGTTGCACTTTGAGCTGGACCTTAAATTATGTGTTCCTGAGTTGTAGTTGCATTGAGCTGTCTCATGAAGTATCTGCATGGGAACAGTTGCTTCCATCCACGCTCATTCGAAAGGAAGAACACAGGGAAAATAGCATACCGTATGATTCTCTTATTTTATCATATTACGATTCTAAAAAAAACCGTTAAGCCCTGCACTTGACACTTCAACCAATAGTGCTACTGCTATTCAACACCAGTTGATATGGAATAAACCCGCTCAAAATTTCCCTGACACCGCAGACATCACACATTAGTTCAGTCACTCCGGCACATTTTATTCTTCCTTAAATCGGGAAACTAAAGTGGTTTTTTGGTTTCCCTGCGGCAAAAGCATAGCTAAATTAATTTGTTTCAAATTTTCTTCTTAATATACAATAACAATTCATTTGTATTTCAAATGAGTTGTTATACCGAGACACGAGGGTGCTGCAGATAACAAGGTGTAGAGCTGGATGAACACAGCAGGCCCAGTAGCATCAGAGGAGCAGGAAATCTGATGTTTTCGGCCTAGACCCTTCTTCAGAAAATGATTCTTCACATTATCTGGCGTGCAATGAATCTTTATAAATCAGAATGAAAGATTATTTCAATACAACATTTTTTTTTACGTTCAGTAGCTGGTATGGGTGGGTTCATGTAATCCACGAAAAGGGGAGATGAAGGGATATAAAACTATGGATCATAGGCACAAAAGTCTCATCACAAAGGTGGAAGTATAATTTTAATCTATTTTTCAGCTTCTTCCAACCCATGCAATGCCGACAGTGCTGAAAACGGCCATTTGGCCCATCAAATTTACCCTGACCCACTGAAGAGCATTGCTCCCTGTCTCAGGCTCCCAACTTCCCCTCAATTCACCTAACTAGTACATCTCTGCATAATGCTGGGTAGTTTATCCCCCTGTGCTGTGAGAAAGCAGTGCTAAACTCTGAACCACCGTGCCATCCTTCAATGACATACTCATTCACAGGGAAAATATAACTCTGATACAATGATTGCATCCATATGTAACCGACTTACACCATTTTCTATTCTTTCATTTAAAGAAAAAGTTCTTTGTTTCTGAGTCATTTGCATGAAACTCACAATTCTAATGGTCTGCAATTTCTCAGTACTGGGTCATTGCGACTGTTGGTAGGATTGGTGGGGAATTCAGGGCAAGCTTTACTCGTGCTGTTGAAGAGGGATGAAGCTAACATGGGAAGGAGGTGGGATCCTGAGAGAAGTGTCTGCAGCAGAGCTGCACTTGGAGTACTAGAAGTAATGATAAGTGAGTCAGGAAGACAGACAAAGTACAGCCAATGAAAGTAAAACCGCGATTGAGATCATCAAGGCTGAATGGTACATTCAGTGCTCAGTTTTGGAGTTGGGACACAATGTCTTTCACAAGGCGTTGGTGGAACAAGTTCTTGAATATTGTGGACAGTTCTGGTTGTTGAGCTAAAGGAAGGACATTATTAATCTGTAGACGATCCAGAGAAAATTTACAAGGATGTTACCGGAACTGGAGAGTTTGAGTTACAAGTAAAGGGTGGGTAGTCTGGGACATTTTTCTCTGGAGCATAAGGTGTTGAGTGAAGTCCTTACAGCATTTATAGAACAATGAGGGACATCCACCGGTAAAATAACAAAGATCATTTCCCTACTGAAAGGGGAGGGGTGGTGTTCAAAACTGGAGGGATTTTGTCTTTTTTTCAGTTCATATTCAAAAGATTTGAAAAGGACCTGCTCGGCAACTTTTTTCTTCACACAGTGACTGGTTCTTGTTTGGAATGAACCGCCAGAGGAAGTGCTAGATGCAGGGACAGTTACAATATTTAAAAGGCATTTGTATAGTTACGTGAACCCTAAGGGTTTAGAGGGATATGGGCCATCTGCAGGCAAGTGGGACTAGTTTAGTTTTGAAAACTTGGTCGCCATGCGTGGTAACAACGTGTAGGGCTGGAAGAACACAGCAGGCCAAGCAGCGTCATAGGAGAAGGGTTAGTTGGACCTAAGGGTCTGTTTGAGGGCTGTTTGACTCCATGGTGCTCTGTGACTCTCTGTGACTCTGAGTCTATCTTATTGCACCCAGTCTGAAGAACAAGGCAGATAAGTTGATGTCACAAGCGAGCACATGGAAATATATTCTATCACTCAGATGCGGTCAAGGTAGGAGAAGGATTTACAGATCAATAATGCAGAATATAAGGGTTCCAGGCAAAGCAAAGAACAGATGGCATCACATTATTGAGCAGCTTATCACTTTGGGCAATTAGAAAGGATGACATCCTGGAGATTTCCTCAAATAAAAGCACATGGGCAGAGCTAAGAAAAATGTAAGAATAAAAGAACAATTCTTCAACGGAAAATCCTGGTCTTGTTCATTTTTCATTTTGTTTTTGAATGGAGTTTAAATGGTTGGAGTTGAATGTAGGCCCCCAACTAGTCTGAGTGAAATAGGGTAGCAGATGCAGAGGCAAATTTCAGAGAAGTGTAAGTGTAAGTGTACAACTTTTCGGATGAAGGGTCTCGGCCCGAAGCGTCAACTTTTATGCTCCTGAGATGCTGTTCGACCTGCTGTGTTCATCCAGCTCCACACTTTGTTATCTTGGATTCTCCAGCATCTGCTGTTCCCATTATCTCCGACCACACCCTTCATTGCTGACTTCAGCTCCCTCGGACCCGACCCGCTGACCGCATTCCTTGCACTGGTGCGTAGATACGCACGGAATATGTAAACCCCAATCAGACAGTCACCTCAGGGTGGAATCGAGCCGAGGTCAAGAGCAGTGTTAGCCGGCATTGCTAACATTAGGGGCAACGAGCTGCTGGCTCTTTGTGGTCTTTGTACACACACTGTCTAACACAGATAAACACGAGGTGGTGTATGTTGGAAGAAGGAAACTTTCAGGGTAGTGTTGAATGTGACAAGACATGGTAAGCTCAGAGAATCTGTAAAGTGAGCTAGAAAGGATGATCAGGTAGTTTAGAAGGAAGACCAGACTATTGTATTTATCAATCGTGGCATTGATTATGCTGGAGCTGCAGTTGAAACTATAAACTTTGGTTCAATTATAGTTGGACTCTGTAGCCCTGGCCAGCACACTGCAGGAAGTAGGCGACAGCACTTTGAGGGAGTACACAGGAGCTTCACCAGGATGTTGCCTGGGAAGGAATAGTTTAGCTATGAAGCGAGTTTGGATAAGATCGGTTTGTTTTCATTGAATTTGCAGAATATTGAGGCAGACCTGATGCAAGTATAATACATTATGAGGGGTACGCACACAGTGAATAGACAACAGCATTTTCCTCAGTTGAATTATCAATAACAATGAATATTCAATCAAATATGAAAGGTTGAAAGTTTAGTGTGGAATTGAGAAAACAATTCTTATCACTGAAAGGGCGGTGGCTGTCCGGAATACACTGCTGATGAGGAAAGCTGAGTCGAGAGTCCTCATAACTTTTAAGAAGAACTTGGACATGTACTTGTAGTGAGGCAATGGGTGGAAAGTGGCCCTAATGTCTGCCATCATATTTATTATTCTTCAGCTGTTCAGACTTGATTCGTCTCCGTTGCAGTGTATGATCTGCAATTCTACACACAGCTTTCTCCAGATTGACCTACTATAAATATTGACAACTTGTACCTGACGCAATTTAATTTCAACACAATAGCGAGGCATTACCATTCACACTGATGTTGTCGTTTGGGGTTTCTGCGCAAGTATTGATGTATTCAGCTCGATCCTGCTTAATTATTGTCAAACTCCACTGGGGTTCCTGTAAATACAGACACATAATCTGTCAACTGAAGAAAACGTTAATACATCACCTGGTAAACAGGTCCTGGAAATCTCTGCATTTACAAACACACAGTACCACATGAGAATCTCACTCATATATTGACAAGTTGACTGCATAGGATCTAAAAAAAAAACAAAATCACACATTCAATAACAATATTCGACTGGACTCCTGCTGAAAATAATAGAAATGTCTGTTTGGTCTTGTTAAATCCTGAAAAATACCTGGAGCTGAAGAAATACAGACACACCATGAAAGACTCATATTGACTGACGCATTTCCACACTGCCTGTTAAATGGCCAGCAGAATGGGAAGGCAATGGCCGATTGGTATTATCGTTAGACTATTAATCCAGCGACCTGGGTAACATTCTGGGAACGCAGTATTGAATCCCACCATGGCAGATGGTGGAAATTGAATTGAATAAAATATCTGCAGTCAGAAGATTGTCAGGGAATACCCATTTGGTTCACTAATGTTGCCTAGAGAAGGACACTGCCATTTTCTATCTGGTCTCGCCTACATGTGACTCCAGACCGGCAGAAATGTTAAACCACTCTGGACAATTTGGGATAGATAGTAAATGCTGCCGAGCCAGTGACGCCCTCATCCTGTGAATGAAAAAAGGAATTCTGCAACAATGGACACATTCTTCACAGGCCCCTGTCAGTGCTGTTCCATTATCACCTGAAAGCATTGAGGGTTCATCTATTATAAGTTCCATAAGATTGCTTGGGATTCTCTGCAAGCAGTCATGCAACACAAAGAGGTTTTACTTGAATATTACTGAGGCTGGTAGCTTATTCTAAAATTAACGCTCTCATCTAATTACCCTTGTGCTGTGATAAAGCAGACAAAGTCGCCAGGGAATCTGCTCTGAGAAGAGACAAATAGCTGAGGCAAAATTGTCAGTATTCACGGTTGGAGTTGGGGGCAAGGGATGGGAGAGTGGGCTTTGGCTGGATCTCAACAAAGCGCATCTGTAAAGCCAACCCTGTATTCTTGGAGCCCAGGGTCAGGTTCTGATTTGGCAGATGCTGGAATAAGAATTCAATGAACATCTGGAATGAAGACTGTAATGTCGATTTCAAAACCATCATCGATTCATTGAAAAAAAACTTTCAACAATATTATCGAAAGTTTCCCAGCACGTGACTCCAGACCGAGCCTGACCTGTGAGACCTAAATTGCCATGTCAATTCATCTGCAAACTGCCCGAAAATATATTACATGGGGCACTGTCCTGGAATTACGCATTGACAATCCCTCACAGTTTTGGGCTCTGTATAAAACTATCAAACCCGCTGCGTAAATGTGAGCACTGTCAACCCCGTGCATCATCGTACAGGGTTAAATGTGCAGTTGTCTCATGGAGATGCGGATACATTTCCAGTTGGATAGACAAGATAATGTGTTGGCCCTGCCTTACTGTTCGCAGCTTGTCTGCTTTGTCAAGGGCTGTTCACAAAATATCAGAGCCTCCAATAACAGCCTCTGACAATCACAAAACGTGAGCACACCCTCAAACCACTCCAACATCCTGTGTGTTCTCATTCTTTTTTTTATTTTAAGCAATGATCCTCTGATTATTTTTGTCTGTATTACAGAACAATGGCTATGGAGGCAAAGACAGCAGAAGAAAAGTGCAATGTAATGTCGTTCCCAAAATTTGTGAACGTGGGGATGCAGAGGGATAACTTTGCAGAGTACAGAATGTTCAGCATTGGAGAGCGGAAGTTTCGGACGGATGGTGAATACTCAATGGGATGTGGGGTTGCAGAGGAGATAAATTCAAAGGAAGGTGATGTGAGGAAGGTTCCAGATATCTGGATACCTCTGAGTTGTTGCATCTTATGGACCTTGATGCCTGAAAGGAAAAAGAAAATGGTTCTGGTTAGCCAAGTGAATGAGTCAGATGATGAAGTCAAACTGTGGCGTGATGCAGCGCTGATCCAGTATGATGCGGTGCTGTTGGGGGGAGAGGTGAAGTATGCATACGATGCTGGGTGGCACTGAGTGAGGATCTCAGGAAGTATCGGGAGCAGCTGTCTGTGGAAGGTTGAAAATTATGGATCCAAGGAGGATTCAAAGCAAAATGGATGAAATTTGAGTTGGGTGAGTCTGAGCCAGAGGCAATAACCGAGGCATGTGATATGTCTGTGGAAATGAGTTTTGGCAAGGAAAGCATTTGATAAACTGTTATTGGTTAATCCATTGAACTGTAAATGTGAACAAGTTGTGAACTTGGAGTGACTTAATCAAAACATGAACGTTTAATTCTCATGGAATGACTCAAAGGTGGTAAAAATTTAAGAATTGCCTAACACAATATGTTCAATTTCCCTTATGGTCAAATATCTGACCATTTCAAACTTAAAGATACATAAGGACTCGAACTGTAGCTTCCTGTGACAAGTTGTTCCAAAGACACTATTCTCTTAGAGAAGAAATTCCAATGATCTTAGTCTTAAATTGACTTGCCTTTATTCTGACACTGTCCGATGAAGGGAAATATCTCTCAGTGTTTCTCCCGTCAAGTCCCTTCATCATCCTACATGTTTCAATGCCTCTCACAATTCTAAACTCCAATGAACAGATTCCCAACCTCTTTAGCCTTTGCTCACATGGCAGTCCGTCCACACCAGGGATGGTGTATCTGACGCTTCTCTGAATTGCGTCTCAAGTAATTATATATTTGCTGAAGTGAGGAGACTGCAACTGCTGACAACACTCCAAATGTGGTCTCACCAGCACTCTGCAGGAATTGTTCTTCAGTCTTCTGAACCTACCTCTTTGAAATATCGGCCAAAGTTCAATTAGACTTCCTATTACATGTCACACCTTTTTGCCCATTTTCTGTGTTTCATGCACAAAAGCACCTATGTCTTTCTGTGCTGCATCTTTCCACATATCTTCGTCATTCAAAGAAGATTTTGTTTCCTTGCTCTCCCTTCCAAAATGAATGACTTCTCATATTTTCCACTTTGTTTGGCCATTGCTTCCCAATTTACTAAACCCATCTGTGCACCTCTCTGTAAACCAGGTGCATTCTTCTTGCATTCTGCCTTCTCACCTGTTATTTGGACAGATGAAAAATTGTCAAAAGTGTATTTGCTTCCATTGATCGAATCATCAATACAGATTATGAATATTTGGGGTTCCAGCACTGAGCTCTGTTGAACCACTTTTGAAACAGATCGCCAACCTGAAAAATAACTACACAGCACCATTTGTTACTTCCTGCCAATTATCAATTTCACAATCCATGCCAATGTGCTACCTCCAGCACTGCGGGCTCTTATATCTTAACCTTTTGTGAGGCACTTTCTGAAAAAGTCTTTTGGAATTATAGCGTTAATCTGATTATAATATTTTGACTTTTTTTTCAGTTCAGGCTTCCTCCAAAATGTAAAAAGAATTTTTCAGAAATGACTTCACTTCCATGAAGACATGCCAAATCTGTTTGATTGAATTATCATTTTCCAGTATGCTGCTAATGCCTCCTTAACAATTGTTTCTGTTTTTTTTTTCAAATAGAGCTGTTCAGCTAATAAGCACAAAATAAACTTCTCTTTATGCCTTGCTGCCTTTTTTTTAACAGTATGACACTTTGGTTTTAGAATCCACTGATACTTCTCTTGAATTCACTCCTTGTTTTTTAGTAAAATTAATACCAATGCATCTATTATCGCTGGAGCTACTTTTTAAAGGATCCTACGATGCAAATCATCAGGGCCCTGATGATCAGGTTCTTCAAGACACAGCTTCCACTAGCCAAATTAGGTATGTTTTTTCAATACTACTTCTTGAGTGTTGATACTTAATTCCTCTCATATTCAGCAGCATTAAAGGTTTTCTTGAAGATAGTACAAGCTGCTTTGTGTTTTCTGGAAGAAACACATAAGTTTATTCAGGACTCTGTGTTCATACCCAGGCCCTCAGAGGAACAGATTTCCAACGTGTCTAGAAAGTGCCAATGTCTGGAAGGATGTTGATGGCATTTGTCAAGGCAACTTGGTGAAATTAAGTAAAATAAGGTTGGATGCGGAAAACATCTCCAAGATGGCAATCAATCTGTTAGAGTCCCCTCATCCATCATTCCTGAATAAGTATGTAATTTCAGAAAGTGGACAACTGTTAGAATGTGAAGAGCTCCCATACACGTGACAGATGTAACTATTGGCTATTGGGCAGAGTAGAGTAGAGTAGTTCAAGAGATTAGTGACAAACAAAAAAAAGCAGAGCTGATTCAACAGGCAGGTTGTTTAGTACAAAGCACAACAGTTTATATTCAGAAATAAGGTACTGTGCATGGCATTAGGATCCAGTGAATAGAGAAGACAATGAAAGCCTATGATGCCAAAGTCAGACCTTATTTTATTTAGTGTATTGTACAAAAGACAATTCTAAATTATCCTACCTAATTGTCAGAAGTAATCATTTGACATAATTATCTCTCTGGAGATCTGATGTATGTATTAATACAGATTACATTTCCTTAAATTAATCATACATTAGTCACAGGCCTTCTGAGCCCACAAGTCATGTTTCCTCAGAAATGGTGAAACCACCGATATTGCTGTAGAAGGAGATTTACTATCCATTACTTGCCGCTTTTTGCCTTCCTGGTAAACCATTCAACCTACGTCTAGCTGGCTATAATTTATCTTTGTTAACACTACATACTGTATATTTCAAAATGTCAGTGTTACCAGAACAATGTGAAGAATGATGCCTAGACAGTTTGCATTTTTTTTTCCTTTGGCCTAGAAGTACTGCTGTTGTAACAATAATAATATTCCATAAATATCCTCTGCAAACATTTTTGCCGGCTGTCTGTCAGTCTGGCAATACGATTTGGAATGATGAACGCAGTAGCATGTTAAACGTTTGGGAAAGTTCTTGCTTTGTAATGTATTCAAATGCTTTTGATAAGTATCTTCACCTTGATTTCAATTATGCATTGCAATTTAACTGAACTTCTCTGTCCCTTTTTCAGCGAACCTGGTGACTGTTTTGATTAACTTATGAGGAAACTGTGGTCTTTCCAAGTGCATCTCTGCTTACATGGTGGCGATGGCAACTTCGGATTTATTGGTCATTATCAACTATAGTATAGTATATCGTATTTTGAGTTATTACTTTGCATTTTCCTTCCTTTCCCACACACCTGTGTGCAAGCTCATAGCATATATGATTGCCATGAGTTTCGATTTAACTGTTTGGTTCACCATTTCATTCACGTTTGACAGATTTGTGGTGGTCTGCTGCCAGAAGTTTAAAACAAAATATTGCACGAAAAGGACAGAGACCACAGTGCTAATAATCATCTCAGTCTTGATCTTGTTAAAGAATATCCCACTTTTGTTTGCATATGTGCCACAGCAAATCATTCACAAAATTCAGTGGGGCTGCCAATCCAGTGTAACTTCCTTGACTTCAACTCCAGGAATAGCGTTTGTCTGGTTCTACAGTGTCTAGATTGCTTGGCTTCCATTTCTCATGTTTTTGTTTAATTCTTTAACCATTCACTGTATTGTAATGGCAAATTGAACTCGCATTGAACTCTAGGGTCACAGAAATGAGAATCAAAGCAATTCAGAGTTGAAGAATCCGAGAAAGTCTATCATTTTATTGTTCTCAGTATCACTCAGTTTCATAATGCTTTGGTTGAGGTATTCCACGAGTTTGGTCATGACCAGACTTGATTATTACCGAGGTGATTTCAACAACCCTAAATATATCGCAATTGAAATAGGAAATATACTCAAGTTGTTGAGTTGTTTCCTGAACCCATGCATTTATGCAATCATCCAGAACAAATTCAGAGAAGAGCTTAAGACTGTGGTGAACTCTCTGTGGAAACAAATTCTCAGATCAGTTGAAAAACATGTTCATGAAACAAATCTATTTTAGGTGAAATTCTTTGTGACTGAGACTTAATTTCACATCGTTTTCCACAAAGGAATTTCCTTCATCCCCCCAGCTGCAAAAAAATGCTTTACACAGAAATTTCTGACAATTTCTATTGGACATTTTATGTGCGTGTTACTTTCTGTTATTCATGATCTTTTGTTTAAATTTTGCAGATAACATATCCATTTAAGGTATTTTCTTTTAAAAAATCAGGGACTAATTTTAAAAGAAGAGGCTTTAGTAATGGCATTTAATATGAAAATAAATGAACCTATTAGAGATACTGAGATCAAATGTGCCTGTTTATACTCGTGGTCAAGTTTATTACTGTCTGCAAACCACAAAAAAACACTTATTCAAACTTGGAAACTGCATGTTGTGTGTTAATATTGCACGAAATGAACCCGAGTCTCTGGCAAAATTACACAGCGAAACGCCATACACGAACCTTCAAGAAAGGTAAAACAAACTGCAAAGAACATGTCCTTTCTTGCTAAGAGACAGCAAGAATTGCAGGTGCTGGAGTTAGAGACAACAATGTGGAGCTCGAGGAACACAGCAGGCCAGGCAGCATCAGAGGCCCAGGGAAGTTAATGTTTCGGGTTGGGACCATTCTTCAGAATTTTCTTGGAATCCTGGTTGCTGTGCAATGCTGAGTAGGAGTGAGTTTATTGAACAGCCACAGGCAACAACATTTGTACATTCTGCTAAAGTGCACACAGTTATGGTGGCTAGAACATTCATTTATGGCTGCACTTATGAACCATAGATTGATGGAAATATCTCAAATTGGAGTGATCAGTTCATCGCAATACTTTTTTTCGCGTTTTTTTCCCCAAAACCCTTTCAGCACTGCAGCCCTCAGAAACACTTACATCTACTTCATGAATGCATTTAAAGTTTTTAATTCAACTGCTTTCTGTGCTTGAAACTCAACAGTCACTGTTTGAAAACATTGTAATCATCTAGGTCCCATACATCCGACCCGATGTTGTTAACCTCTGAACCATAATTCCAGTTGGCAGGAACATGGCTGAAAAACTCACCAGCTTGCTATGTTCTCACCCAGAAAACAAAACGTTCATCTCTACATCCTAACATTTCTATTTGATTCAGCAGGAGGAATTTTGAGTCTGGTCCTAACCAAAATACTTAATGCCCACCCATTGTTGCTCCACTGAAATTATAGTGTGCTATCTTATTTAATGTTTGGCATTTTTGTGGAAACACCAAATGTGCTAAAGCAGGGACTCGTGTTGGAGGAAGGTAGTTGGGGCTGCTCACGCACATTTTCATGCAGATACATGATCTGTGCATGCTTTCTCTCAGTTGATTAGAGCAGGGTCACGTGTCTACACCATGGAGTCATGGAATCATACCACACAGAAACAGGTCTTCTGTCCAACCAGCCCATGCTGAACACAATCCAAACCTAAACTAGTCCCACCTGTCTGTCAGTTGTCTGTTTTCCTCCAAAAAAATATTTTTCAAGTAATTATCTAAATGCCTTTTAAACCTTCATTGAACAGATGTAGCCGACAATATCTGTAAATTATCCTAAAGAACACATAGGTATGATGCCTAAAACATTCAGTGATGAGAGCGCTTATGAACTGAAGTTTCATGGAAACATTTAATGTAGGACTGATCAGATCAGCGCAGTACTACTTTTCCGCATTCGCCCCACGCCCATTCATCCCATTAGCCCTCAGAAATACACACAACTACTTCTTGAACGCATTCAATGTTTTGACCTCAATTTCTTTCTGTCCCAGTGAACCCAACATGCGCAGTTTTAAAACCCCCTCATCATCTCATTCCTAAACGTCTTAGCCGATGTATTAGATGGTGTACCATAGTTCCAATTCACAGTAACATGGTCGAAAATCTGATCAGCTTGTTATGTCCTCACCCCTTGCTGCAGACAGAAAGTGATATGTGCTGCCTTCTTTTACAGCCGCCATTCACGTTATCTATGCCCCTCACCATTTTAGAAATCTCTGTAAGGTCACTGTTCAGCCTTCCACGCTCCAGTGAAAAAGACTTCAAGCCGATCCAGTCTCTCCTTACAGCTCAATTTCTCCATTCCCCACAGCATCCTTGTTAATTTCAAACCTCTCCAGCTTGATAATGTCCTTCCTTTCACTGGGCACTGTGTTCTGTTCTCCAGGAAAGGCCTCATCAAACCCTATCCAACCCCATGGTAACATCCCAACTCCTTTACTCAATGGTCTGAGCAAATGAAGGCAAGTCTGCTAAATGCATTCCCAAGCAATCTATTTTTATGTGATGCAAACTGCAAAGAATTAAGTACCTGACTGTTTAAGAGTCTTTGTTCTACACTACCCAAGGCCCAACTTTTCATGGCATTTTTCTTGCCGTTTTTTTTTTACAAAAAATGCAAACTTTGCATGGATCCTAATGAAACTCAATCTGTCATTCTTCAGAAATTTTACACAATTAATCAATCTTTGGAGTCTTAACAGACCTTTTTCATAATCCACATTAACAGCAATCAGGGTGTCATCCCCAAACTCACAAACCATTCCTCTTATACACTTACTAAAATCATTTAAATAAAAGAAAAACAAAAGTGGTCTGTCACCAATCTGTCTGCTACACTGCTGGACATCGGTCCCCAGTCCAAAAATGAAACTGTCCGCAATTCTAAATACGTTATCACTTACTGAGTAAAATTCTGAACAAATCATTCTTTAGGATAGTTCATAATGCTCCTTTTAAAAGTGGCAAGTTACATGTATTATCATCTCTCAAGCTAATCCTTCTTCCAGAAAATACATGATTCCAATGAAGGTTTGGGTAGACTCTATCCCACTGTTTCTTTCAATTATGAGGTTACTTTGAAAGAAGTGGGAGACGTCCAGAGTGAAAGGCCCAAAGGATGTTGGGTTTCGGTGTCCTCTAAAAAAGACAGGATTTTCCTCTAATTGTGTTGCAGCATGTCAACTTATTTATCACTGATTACTGCCGGGGTTTAAATTTGTAAAAAAAAAAATCCTAACATGGGAAAAAGAATAGAATAACCAAGAGAATCACAGTGGTCAGAATGCACATTGAAGTGCTGTCAAAAATTTTTGCAGTTAGAAATGTTCCCTCTTATCAGTGTGTCGGTTTCAAGAGAAAAATGCTTTTGCTCCACTAATGAGTGAAAATAAACCTTCAAGTGGAGGTAGCAAGGGGGAAATGGTTATCCAATTTTATGCGTGGTGGCCCTACTGCCACTGACAAAAACGTTCAGACAATTAATTGACACAGAGAAAGAACAACCTACCGAGAATTATGGGACTACATTATATGTTCATGCAAATAGGCATTTTGTGGGGTGGGGAGGAGGGGGGCGGGGAAAATTAACATGGTGAGAATCTTGTACCATCAGCGTTTATCAAATATCTCAGAGTGCAGTCTTCATCGAGTTGTGCTAATCAGATAGATGGAAGTCGGAACATTAGAAGTGAAGGACGACCCAGGGAAGAGTTATCTCACTGGACAACAATGAGCACATAAGATACAGGAATGGAATTGGGATTGTTTGGCACATCCAGTCCCCTCCATTAATCGATCATGGCTGATATGTTTCTCTATTCCATTAGTCTACCTTCTCTCAGTAAGGCCTGAATTAATTTCTGGTGTGAAAATTAACCGAAGTTACCTTTACTTTAAAAGAAATCTCACAGATAATCAAACAACGAAACATTTAATTCAACTTTTATTGCACAGAGCAAACGAAATAAGACCTCTCAAGTCAGCATGTTAAGCCTAACCACGCAATTTGGCTCTGATGAAATTGCTTGAAAAATCACTAGTGTTAGCCTCTGACTGTGCCTCCCGTTAGGCGCTTAGCCAGTGTTGTTCTCTGAAACCCGCAACTGAAGAATCCTGAAGTTGAATTCTAAAACAAGATTCTGACCTCAGAGTTTATGGTGTGAAATTTTATGGTTTATGGTCATGATCCCTTCAAATCTTCCATCCACTTTTCTGATGTCTCCAGATGAGACATCAAGTCTTGCACCTGCATTCATGTCAGAAGTCGTTCCCCTGATTTATTTTACATTAGGCATGAAGTGTGTGTTTGAAGCACAGGTTTTTTTGCTGAAATTAACCCCTTTACCTCAGGACTTTCCTCCTACAGATTTTTTTTAAACTTTCTGTCACGAGGCAGCATGGTATCAAAACAAGGAAGGGTCAACAGACCCAAAAATGTTCATTTATTTTTCCTTTACAGATGTTGCCAGATCTGCTGAGGTTTTCCAGCAACTTTGTTTTTGTTCTGTTATTAAGTATTATCCCCTCTCTCCCAGCAAACAGCATGCCTACGCTAATCACAGAAATAGCCACTTGTTTTCAACGTCTGTACAACACTTTGTCCTTTTCCCTTAACTCTTTTGAAAAAAAAACAGCACAGAGGATGGGTTCCATCATCAGGCACCCTTCATTTACCAGAGCACACTTTCGGCCAGCCCAGAGACGATTCTCGAGATTCTAATCTTCTGGTTATTTTGACCAGCCAATGCCCTCCTGATTGGGCAAGGTCAATAACCCCTCAAGACCTTTGTCAGTCAAGTCGTCAGCCTAGTCCCAGTCATGACAGGTTTACCTTGAAAAGAGTTGCTTTAGAAATTTACCACAATCTGTCTTTAATTTGGCTGAATATTAAGAAATTTCACATACTGAGACAATTAACTTCAATTCTATTGCATATAGCAACAAAGTTGAGACTACTGAAGTCACCAAGTTAGGCCTCACAACCCAATGTGGCTCTGAACTAATTCATAGTGAATCTTCGCTCTGATTCCAACCAACAGTGTCTGTCTCTTGGTGCCCATTGACAGATGCTTGCAAAGTGTTGTTCTCCAGAGTTCTGCTGTCAAAGAGCTCATACAGATTTCTGTCCTTCAGGTCTATGGAGGTATACCATGGATGGTCATGTTAAATATTTTGTTCAAACTATTAATTACTATTTCAGCCTTCTCAAGTCTGCAATTTACTACCTCATCAGATGAAATGCCCCATCTCCTTTACACTTTTATTTATTTGTAGTATATATGCATTATTTATTCATGACCCATCCCAAGCTGCCCTTACTTAGTAAGGTGGTGGTGAGCTATCTTCTTGAGCAGCTGCTCTCCCAATGGCATTGGGAAGGGCATTCCAGGATTCTGATGCAGGGAACGTGAAGGATCAGTGAAATATTTCCACGTCTGGATGCGGAGTGTCTTGATGAGGAACTTGAAGATGGTGGTGTTCGATTGCATTTGATGACCTTGTCCCACAAATGTGAAACTGGTCATGGGTTTAGAATATGCTGGCTGAGGATCTTTGGTGAATTTCTGAAGTGCATCTTGTAGATGGTATTCAGTGCTGTGAGTCAGTGTTGGTGGGGGAGGGCGGGGCTGCATGTGGCTGTCGTGCCACTTCAGCAGAAGCTTTGCCCTGAGTGCCGTTGGAGCTGCACCCAGAAAAGAGAAGGGTTCCCCATCTGACTCCTGACTTGTGCATTGCAGGTGATGGAGAGGGATTGAGGAGTCAGGAGGTGATTTCATTGTCACAGTATTCCAAACCTCCCACATGATCATGTGGCCATCCTATTTATATGGCGATTCCCGTTCAGTTTCTGTTCAATGGTGAACACAAGGTGTCAATAATAGATGATTCAGTGATAGTAGCACCGTTGAATCTCAATGAGTGATACTGAAATATTCACTTATTGATGATCGTCATTGCTTATCATTTGTGTTGTGTGAACATATAATTGCCACTTGTCAGCCCAAGCCTGGATATGACCCAAACCAGGCCACATTCAGAATAAGACTGTGTTTTGAAGTCACAGATTCTTGCAAGTAACTCCTTATTTTTTGCTTCAGGGCAACCATTTGTTCTTGTTGCATAAGGTTAGCAGTCAGTGTGAAATGTGAGGAGGATGTTGTGAGAATACAGGGTGACTTGGACAGACTAGGTTAGTGGATGGATACATGGCAGATGCAGTTTAATGTGGATAAATGTGTGGTTATACACTTTGGCGGCAAGAACAGGAAGGCAGATTACTGTCTCAATGGAGTCAAGTTAGGTAAAGGGGAAGCACAACAAGATCTAGTTGTTCTTGAACATCAGTCAATGAAAACAAGCATGCAGGTACAGCAGGTAGTGCAAAAGGCTAACAGCATGCTGGCCTTCCTCACAAGAGGAATTGAGTATAGGAGCAAAGAGGTCCTTCTGCAGCTGTACAGGGCCGTGGTGAAACTCACCTGGAGTATTGTGAGCAGTTTTGGTCTCTCAATTTGAGGAAGGACATTCTTGCTATTGAGGGAGTGCAGCATAGGTTCACAAGGTCAATTCCCGGAATGGGGGGACTATCATATTTTGAAAGATTGGAGCGACTGGGCTTGTATACTCATGAGTTTAGAAGGATGAGAGGGGATCTGATTGAGACATAAGATTATTAAGGGATTGGACGCTGTGGAGGCAGGAAGCATATTTCCGCTGATGAGTGAGTCCAGGGCCAGAGGACACAGTTTAAAAATAAGGGGTAGGCCATTTAGAACAGAGTTGAGGAAAAACTTCTTCACTCAGAGAGTGGTGGATATATGGAATGCTCTGCCCCAGAAGGCAGTGGAGGCCAACTCTCTGGATGCTTTCAAGAAAGAGATAGATGGAGCTCTTAAAGATAGTGGAAACAAGGGTTATGGGGATAAGGCAGGGACAGGGTACTGATTGTGGATGATCAGCCATGATCATAATGAATGGTGGTGCTGGCTCGAAGGGCCCAATGGCCTACTCCAGCATCTATTGTCTATTATCAAGCAAGTGTCGAGGTAATTTTGCTCACATATCTTATGCTCATTATTTGCAAGGCATGATCATTATTCTCAAACCCCGGTGTAATTTCTTGCCTTTGTTCCTTTACAGGTTATTCCAGACAATTAGTTTGATCCATAAATACTTAATACATCTGATTTTTTTTTAATATTACAGACTCCACTATTTAAATATGATAAATAGATTTGAGTGTAACTGGCCATTTTCCAGCATTTTGGTTTCTTTGAGTTGATTTGCTACACTATGTACATTTTGAAAGTGCATCATTTCATTATCTGTTACTGATATACACTGACTAATGAATCGATGAATTAGAGAGAAGTGGTTAATAAATAAAGCACAAAAGTGGTAATCATGTACAAAGTAATAAACATGGTCAGAACGTAAACAGATTAATAATCATGTTAATAAAGACATTAAACAATTACTGTGATATAAGACAAATTCCTAGTTATAAAATTAACACTTCTGAACAGAACTAATTCCCATTTCAAGTGCTGCACGTGTTGCTGACGTCAATGATGAAACGTGACAGAAATACACATCAAATCCACAACACAAATGAGAAAAAAACAAGACCTTCCGACCGTGCATATATTACCTCCCCAATTCCAGATGTCATTGTCACCAAGAACGTGACTGCATTTTTTCGACAGATCTGTCCTGATTCACTGACTATCAAAGTGAAATTTAACATGCAATCTGTCTGCCTGTGTGATAACCTCTTTTACTTCTTTCAAATATTCCTTTCACGTGGGGCTTCTGGACCTCAGTTTTGCGAATTGTGAGAAGACAGAATCATTTCTCTACCTAAGTGTCGACAGAAATCATTTTTTTTCCTGTTCTTCACCAATTCCATTACTCCTCGGCACACGGGCATTTGAGAGTCAATGCAAAATGTCGACTCAGTGATCGGACATGTTATGAAAACAATTATCCATTAACGTTTTTGACATACATTATATTCCCTCACCTGTATATTCAACTCCACTTTCATTTTTCTCTCTCCGTTGATATGTGAAACTTCAAGGGTACAGTTAAATGTCTCATTAGCGCTGGAATCAAAACTACATTTGGTTTGTCCAGTTGTGTACAGTGGTTCGGGACAAAGTAGTTTTATCAATCTATTGGGATTCTCTAATGGCTGTCCCTACAAAGTCTCCCCTTATTCTACTGCATAAGGAAATCTTCCTAACTCTCATACAGGTTGTACTTTGGATCACTCTAAAAAATTCCAGCTATTGTAATATTTACTGGTTTACCATCTATACACATCAAATGTACCCCTAACCTATTGTGTTCCTGCCAAAGCACGGATTTTCAGTCTTCGCTTTTGTTAATCGCCAGAAATCACATACATTTTATTTAATGTTCTGACCTGACCATAAACTTCAGTATGATCATTTAGTCCGTCTAATATCCCTTAAAAGTGTGAAGTTAATTGAATTAATTGATCACTTGTCGCACCGTGGTCCATCCTGTTCATGCAGGAACGGTGAACCATTGGAGCCGCACCCAGAAAAGAGAAGGGTTCCCCACCTGACTCCTGATGTGTGTCTGCAGCATCTCCGATCAACATTCTGCATTCTCTGTTACTTTCTTTCTCTCTGATTGTGTAAACCTCTTCGTTGAACAATATCTTGATCAATTCGCTATAAATGTTAGGTAAACGTTCTGGACACCACGTTGGTAACTGAATACCTGAGAGATACAAAACCACCGGCACCGATTCGTGCTGAACTTTCCAAACAATAAAAAACATATAACAATAAAAACAATAAAACCCGCGCTTCAAATAGCCATCCCTCCTTCGGGTCCTTCTTTTTCTGACAGGGCACTCCACAGGGTTTTCAGGCTCTTCCCGTGTAATAATGAGTGTGATTTAAAACTCTGTGCAATTGGCAGCGAATTTAGACTTGATTTCCATTTTGCAAGTAAAATTAAAGCATGAGATTGTGGTGGCTGGGAGCGGGGCAGGGAGGCTTCTCCCAGCTCCTCAGATCTGAACGCATCAACGTTTGATGAGTTCTGGAATTAGACACCTCATTATATACACAAGTACGCAGGCTACAACTGGCTCTGCTGAAGGACTGGCTGAATACTTTGGCTCCTGTGTCCCTCACAAGACTGAGAGGGTCACGTCCGTATTAACATTGTGAACCCCCACCAAGCCACAGAGAGACATTTGCTGATGTGTGACACATTACGTCAAGTGCGGATCTTTGTGTTTATTTTTGAGTTCCCAGTATGAATTGCTGACCTGCTGTCAATGCCCCGCTGCAACCTACGACAGCTCCCCACATCATGCATGGGCTCACCCGAACAAAAGATCCACTCCCTGCCATGGACAGGACCAGTGTCATCTACAAGATCCCCTGCAGAGACAGCGAGAAACACCACATCAGACAAACAGGAAGGAAACTAATAACAAGAGTGCATGAACACCAACTGGCTACAAAAGGCACGACCAGTACTCACTCATCTCAATCCACATGGACAAGGAGAACCACAACTTCGACTGGGACAACACCAAGATCCTGGGACAGGCCAGGCAGAGGCAACCGCCAGAATTCCTGGAAGCATGGCACTCCACAAAGCAGGCTGTGAATAAACACACTGAACTTCATCCCACATGCATTCCACTGCAGAAGAAACCTGGATGTGAGGCGATCCATTGCAACGGACCCCAGAGTTTAAAAGCCAGGCAGGCAAACCGACACTTCATCAGAAGCTGCATTGAGGATGCTTCTTTCATTTCCTTTACACAAAAAAAATACTTCCTCTGCACGTCATGGAGCAGACACCTCAGCACCTCCTTCACAACCCCCTCGTGAAGAGAAACCAAGCAGAAGAAATCACTCTTAAAAGCAAGTATTTTCATACATCTCTCTCTCTCGCGCTCTCTTTGGACTCTATCACCACCACTTCTCACCCCTCCCCTTCCCCACCATACCACCCCAAATCCAGTCTCCAGGATAAATACCATTTATTCCTGACTGCTGTCAGTTGTGATGAAGAGTCACCAGACTCGAAGCAGGAACTCTTTTCTTCCTACAGATGGTGCCAGACCTGCTCAGTTTCGAGGGTTTACTTTAATAATTTTGAAGACAATTCGTGCTGGATAATTCAGAGTTGATTTAGCCAGCAAATACACCAGAACAAAAAGCTGAGCTTTCTCCACTGCTACTGCGGGGTTTCTGTCTGACTCCCTGCACTCTCATCCAGACATTGTACTATCTTTGATTGCAGACAGAATCCAAAGTGCAGGACCAAGCTTACGCTTCTGCCTCCTGGAACACAGTCGCCAGATAATCACCCCCTGATTGAGACATTGGCTATTACATCGTCACTGAGCTGCTGATTCTTGACCTGCAGGCATTTGACATGACCTTGTCAAACCAGGTATTTAGAAATATAATGCCATGAATTCAGCAAGCTGCTTCAGAAAAAGAGGGAGGCAGTGAGGAGGAGACAGGCTGATACACAGTGAGTCAGAGAGATAGACAGGGAGCAAAAATTTTAAAAAGATAGATGCAAGACAAAGACACACAGAGAGGCAGAGAGTAGGGAGACAAATGGTGAAAGAAACAGTGTGTGTGTGAGAGACAGGAGGGAGAAACAAAGTGTGAGAGAAAGAGAGGGAGACAGGGATTGAGACAGAGAGAATGATGTGTCTGTGAGAGACAAACAGAGAGAGAGAGAGAGAGAGAAATGTGTGTGAGAGAGAGGGAGTCAGTGAGTGAGAAATAGGTAGTGTGAGAGAGACACCATGAGGAAGAAAGATTGTGAGACAGAGTGTGTTTGAGGCAGGGCGAGACAGAAAGAAAAAGTCAGAGAGACAGTGAGACAGACATGGAGAGGGAAAGAATGAGAGACAGAGAGACAAGGAGAGAGCAATAGTGAGAAAGACGGTGAGAGAGAGAGAGAGGAGAGCGATACTGTGAGAGACAGAAAGAGAGACAGCGAGTCAGACAGCAGACACAGAGAGACACAAAGAGGCGGAGACAAGGAGAGAGAGATTGACAGAGAAACATGACAGAGAGGGAGAAAGAGCAAGAGGAACGGTGACAGAGAGAAGGAGAGTTCAACACAGACAATGAGAGATACAGAAAGAGGGAGAATGACAGTGAGTGAGAGACACAGAGAGGAAATGAGCAAGAAGTAGGACAAAGAGTGAGACAGACGGAAAATGTGTGTGAGGTAGTCAGTAAATGAAAGAGACAGAGAGGGGGAGGCACTGAGACAGAAAGAATGAGAGAGAGACAAGAGAGCAAGAAAGAGGGAGGGAGAGTGGGAGAGAGTCAGATGGAGAGAGGAAGTGAGCAAACCGAATGGAGAAAAACAGCCAGACAGAGGCACAAGAAAAATTCACTGACCTGAAACACCTTTTCTCTGAGCTAATTAATGACTCTGCCCTTGAGTCCTCAATTTATGTCACTCCCCATGTTGTCCTACTTGTCATTTGGCCTGACGTTTACATCTTGGCAAAACAATCTTCGTGGCCAAATGAAATACAGCATGTCCATCCGTCTCTGAGGTCAACAGGCAGAGAATGTAAAGTGTAAAGCAATATTCAATTGTATTTGCATGTACCTTTGCTTTGTGCCCATTTGATGACTAAACTCTGGTGGCTGGTTCCAGACTGTCCTCAAGGTGAGACATTTATTCAGTATTCAACATTTCAAACATGTGTTTAATTACTTAAAATCTACTTTTTAAATGTGGTAAATAGTTTCATGTGCAATGCTAATGCCATCTGACAAAATACTGCTAAGTGGAACTCCCCACTGGAAGCGTATCCTTCCCTCATGAGATCAGCAATACCATGCACTTGACTGAAAGGCACAAACCATTTGAAATCTGGCAAGTGGACAACCTGACAGTGAAGCATTGCCTCACCACTGCTCCTGGTAACGCGACAGTCTGTGTGCTCTGTGCTTTGGATATCTTGCGTTTAATAGAAGATTTTAACAATTTCATCATTTGTAACAAATTAAATTCCAGTCATGAGCAGAAATCCAACAAAACCTAATCATGGAACATAGGGGAAGGTAAAGATTGTTGTCAGTCAAAGGAAAAGATGTGTGAAGCTGAATTTGGGAGTGAGGGGGGACACCTTATCCTGCAATGGGAATGAGCAGGTGATTTGAAAAACAGGTTAGTTGAAAACAATTTGTAGAAGGCTGACATTACACTTCAGGCCTGGAGATTCGGAACACTTTTGAATTCAGTCAAGTGGAATGAACAATATTTTGTGTGAAGAGAGAAAACAGCATGAAATTAAACTAGGAAGAGACATAAAAGCTTTCCCCTGTATTCCATGATTAGATGTTCTCGGGCTTTTGATCATGATTAGAACATAAATTTGTCACAAATGATAAAACAATTAAAACCCTCAATTTAAAAGCAAGCTGTGCAGACACAGACTGTCCCATTACCAGGGGCAGTGGTGAGGCAATGCTTCACTGTCTGGTTGTCCACTTCACAGATTTCAGGTGGAATGAGTCAAATCACATGACTGGTGATCTTATGAGGCAAGGACATTGCTTCAAGTAGAGAGATCAACATGAGAGCATTTATTCAGATGACATGCTTCTAACAGTTGCATTGTACGTGAAATTATTCTCCTTGATAAAAAAAAGTTGAGTTTTTTGAAAACGTGTTGAATTGTTGGATGCTGAAGTACTGTCTCACCTTGAGGAGAGTCTGGATCCAGCCGCCAGCAAATCGTCATCAAATTAGTCTGAAGCAAAGGAACATGCAAACGCAATCAAATGTTTTGTTTTGCACTTTGCATTCTATCCCTGTTGGTGTATGAGATGGATGGGCAAGCTGTGGTGAAAATCGTTTGGCCAAGAGGCTGTCCTGCAAGATGAACTTGCTTGGAGGATGGCAAATTTTGACAGTGTGAGGCAAGAACTTCCAAAATCTGGCAGTGTATATTTGCTGGTAACGGGACAGCTGGAAAATGGGAAGGCTTCAAAAGTGAGACAGTGAGAATCCAGAAACAGTATGTTGCCGTGAGGGTGAAGGGCAAGGATGGCAGGGATAGGGAATGTTGGATGACTGCAGAAATTGAGGTATTTTCTGAAACAAAGAAGGATACATAGGTCAGGAATAGACAGCAGGGATCAAGTGAATCCCGAGGAGAGTATAAAGCCACCAGAACTATACGGAAGGAGGAAAGCAGGGGGGCACAAGGTGACATGGAATAGCTTTGGCAAATGAGAGTAAGGAGAATCCAAAGGGATTCTACAAGTACATAAGGATAATAAAGTAACGAGGGAGAGAATACAGCTCATTAAAGATCAACTTACGTGTGGAATCGCTGGGGGGGGGGGGTAAGTACGAAATGAGCAGTTTGCTTCAGTTTTTTATTGTGTAGAAGGATATGGAATCTAGAAATCTTGGAGAAATAAAGAGTGATATGTTCAAATCATCAATGCCACAGAGTCTGGCTGAAGTTGTCTCACTATTGAAGAAACATGGTAAAGGAAAGCCAGGGATCTATAGAAGGAGTGAGCCTGACATCAGTGGTGGGCACGATGTTGGAGGAAACCCTGAGGGACATGATTTGGATGTATTTGGAAAGGCCAGGACTGATTCGGGTTGGTCAGTATGGCTTTGTGCATGGAAATCGCATCTCACTAGCTTGATTGAGCGTTTTGAAGAAGTAACAAAGAGGATTGATGAAGGCAGAGCAGTTGGTGTGATCTACCTGGAGTTCAGTAAGGCATTCGACAAGGTCCTGCATGGTAGACTGGTTAGTGAGGTGAGATGATGTGGAATATAGCAGGAACTAGCCATTTGGATACAGATCTGGCTTGAAGGTCAAAGACAGAGAGAGGTGGTGGAAGGATTCAATTCAGATGATTGGAGACCTGTGACCAGTGGTGCGCCACAGGGATTGGTGCTGGGTCCGCTCCTTTTCCTTGTTTGGATGTGAGCGTATGACATGAAAATGAGTCATGCATTGGACACAGAAACATAGAAAATAGGAGCAGGGGAAGACCGTTCAGCCCTTCAAACTCTGGGGTGTTTTAATTGTTTAAAAGCCAAAAGAAAGCTGGTGAGGATTCTAGACAGGAGAGAGGGAGAGAAAGACCCTCCTCCCAGATACTCAGTGAACTGGATTAAAATGGCCAAACTGTGTCTTGCTTATGTCATTCCCAAGTTATATTGTCCTACCCCACAAACATCGCACATTACTCTGACATGAACAAGTCTTCCAGGAGAGTTTCATATTTAGGGTTTTCATTTTCTCTTCTGGGGGACTCCTGTCTGTCATAGCTGCAGGTTTGTGTGTTTATGTCAAATCCCAAGGTCCCAGTTACTCCCAGGCTTCAAACCCGTTATAAAATGAAATGGCCACAATCCAACAGGACCCTGTTAACCAGTGGCCCATAAAAAAAAAACAAGCAGGGACTCACAAAAAGAACAAACCTCGGGGTAATAACCATAAACAGCTCACATGGCCACCATGGAGTGTTGCCTGTTGTACAGGCCTCAGGCCTCAGAGCTATGGCCCCCCCTCTTGGAGGATGCTCTTGTGCAAAGATCACCCTGTCCCAAAGTCACTCTCTCTCTCTCTTTGGATCTTCTGAGTGAACAACAATCCCCATGGGAAGAACAAGACAGGATTAGTTAAAGGAGACAGTATGAACAGCAGATGCTGGAGACAGAATCAATACAGGGTGGGGCAGGAGGAACACAGCGGGTCCGGCAGCATCAGAGAAGCAGGAAAGTTGACATTTCAGGTCGACAGCCCCCCACCAGGACTGGGGAGGGTGAAAGGAGCTGGGAAATAAATATAGAGGGAGAAGGGGTTGGGCTGGGGAAGGTATGTGGGATCGTGATAGGTGAATGCAGGTAGGGGGCAGTGGGGATTGTGTCAGTGGGAAAGGAGGGATAGATACATGGGAACGAAGATGGACGGATTGTGTCAGGTCAAGGAGGTAGGGATGAGAGGGAGGGTTGGACAGGGGTGGGGAGATTTACAACTAGTGAATTCTACTTTGAGGCCATTGGGCTGCAGAGTTCCGATATGGAATTTGAGGTGTTGTTCCTCCAGTTTGTGTGTGGTGTCACTGTAGTACTGGAGGAGGCCTGAGATGGACATGACACCAGGGGAGTGGGAGGGGGAGTTAAAATGGTTGGCAACCGGAAGGTGTTGTTGATCATAGCGTACAGAGCAGAGATGCTCCATGAATTGGTCACAGAGTCTGCGCTTGGTCTCACTGGTCACATCGGGGGTACGGATACAGTAGACCAGTTTGGAGGATGTACTGGTAAATCCCTGTCAGAGAATGGAAAGTTTGTCTGTGGCCTTGGATAGAGGCGAGAGGGGAGGTGTTGGGGCAGGTGTAGCACATTCCGCGGTGGGAGGGAAAGGTGTTGGGTGTGTTGGGGTTGGTGGGGAGTGTGGAGTGGACGAGGCGGTCGTGCAGTGAGTGGTCCCTATGAAAGGCAGATGGGGAAATATCTCTTTGGTGGTGGGGTCGGGATTGCAGATTCTGGCAGTGACAGAGGGTGGTGCACTGGTTGTGAATGTTGGTCGGACGGTATGTGAGGGCCAGGGGGATTCTGTCCTTATTTTTGTTGGGGGGAGTGGGTTTGAGGGCAGAATTGTGGAAATGCAAGTGACACATTTAAGGGCATTGTGAATCTTTGGGAGAGATTGCACAGCAAGATCCCAGCGATTCCAGTCTCAACAGGACACCGACAATCACTCAGCAACATATCAGTAACAGTTTGAATTTTGACTAGAGTCCTTTCAAAAACGTCACAAACCCCACAAAGTTGCTCAGAAGAACACTCCCTTCCTGCAGCAATGGCATTGCAGCAATTGTGGCAAAGCAAGATCCCACTCTAACAAGATAACAGCTGCCAGCCCAATAGTCTAATTCCTTTGTGCTTTGCATGTTAACTGCTTGCTGGAACTGCAGAAACAAACTCAACTCGAACGCCTCTGTCTCTCCCTCCCACTCTCATGCCCTCTTTCTATCTCTCTCTGTTCTCTGTGTGGTGCCTTCACCACACACACTCGCACGCACACGCGCACACGCACACACACAGAGGGACAGCTGCTCACTCCCTCGATACAGAGGAAAAACAGGATTTATAAATGAATCTGATGCATTCTTCTCCAGATTTATTCTCAGTGAGGGCTTTATTGTCTCCTCCCCCACCAAGAGCTCTCTATCCCTTTGAGATGTTAATGTCAGGACAGGATCCTTGTTGAATCTCCCACAACATTGGCATGTTAATTCTAGTGCAGAAAGCTTGATCATTCCTTGTTTTCTTTGACTTTTTTTTAAGCTTTGTTACTGTTATCAGTGCAGTTTGAAATGTTGAACATTGATCCCACCGTTGCCTCTAAAATTCTCTGACCCGAAAACCCCCAACATACACAAAAGTGACCAGACGATGGGGACATTTGCTGAGGTCCTCGCTCTGAGGATTTTAATGCTGTCAGTGTGATTCCTAGATATGGCTCTCACTCTCTCTCTCTCTCTCTCTCTTTCTGTTTCTGACTTTGTCTTTGTCCATCTCTCTTCCTGTACTGCACTCATTGCAGCCATTTCAAGCCTGAATTTCCAACCTCCCCAGGCAAAAGACCAGGTAATCTGTCTCACTTCAGCATCAGCAATTCCTACTTTCACTGACATGACTGATATTTGATCATCTCAAATGCACCTCTCTCTCTTTCTCATTTTCTCTCCCTCTCTTTCTACTGCCCCTCTCCCTTTTTCAAGTCTCTCTCTCTCTCTCTCTCTCTCAATGTCAATTTTAAATTTCTCATATTATTATCCTGAAATTACAGCAAGTCTTTAAGAGACAGTTTGACATTTCGGGTTTTAATTCCCTCTTTGGGGAGTCCTGTCTGTCAGACACTCACTGGGGATGGTTGGGGTGAACGAGTTTGTGCCAAATTCCAAGACCTTGGTTTTTTAACCCCAGGCTGCAATCCTGTTTTGAAATGACAGGGCCACAATCTGACAGGACCTAGTGATCCAGAGGCCCCTTTAAAAAAAACCAGGGTCCAACAGACAAAATCAAACTTTGGGGGAATAAAGAGACTAAACTCGTTTAGGCCGCAGGGAGGACAGCCTGTCGAATAGGCCTCAGGACTGTGTGCCCTTCTTAGAGGATGCTCTTGTTCAAAGATTACTTTGCCCCAAACTCTCTGACTCTCTTCAGATCTTCTGAGTGAGTAACAATTCCCTGGGAGAATACAGGCAGGACTAGAAAATCTGGGAGAGATAGCACAACAAGGTCCCAGGGATTTCCTCTCTCAGCAACATTGAAATATTAAACATGTCAGCAGGAAGTGGGGTTTTCAGACCAGACCCTTTTGAAAAATTTACAAAACAAATGAGTTCTCTGATTAGAAGACTCACTGCTTGCTAAGATGGCACGGTAGCAAATGATGCAGAGCAAGATCCCACATGGAACAACCAGATCATTTGATTCCTTTCTCCCCTGCAATGCTGCTTCAGTGTTAATCATTTTCCCTAATGACAAAACCCATCACTACTGCTGATTCTCAATCTCAAATATCTCTCCATCTCTCTCCTCCTGTGGAAAGGGTATTCACATTCCCTCCAGGGAAAAAATAATGAGCAAACTTATGGAGCTGCAGTTTTTCAGTGTTTCAATCCTGGAACAAAGAGAAGAAGAGAACAAAGACCAAATAGTAATGTAGCACAGAAACTGGTCCTTTGGCTTTTACACGTTCCCCCCTTCCCCTTCATATTCAACCTGTGGCCCCCAGTAATTGACATCTCCACCCTGGGAAAAAGCCTCACAGTTTACCACAGTAGTCATGCTATTCACAATCTTATAAAAATCTGTTTATTTAGCCCTCAACCTCCTGCATTCCAGTGAAATCAAACCCAGTCTATCCAACCTTTCTTCATAGCTAAAATACTCGACACGAGGCAACATCCTGGTAAACCCTTTCTGTACCCTCTTAAAAGCATCCACACCCTTCTGGTAGTGTGGTGACCAGAACTGTGTACAATATTCCAAGTGTGGCCTGGTTAAATTTCTCTAAAGCTGCAGCATAACTTGACCTTCGTTATACTCAGTGCCCCATCCAATGAAGGTAAGCATGCCATATACCTTTTTTACGACCTTACCTGCCTGTACTGACACCTTCAGTGATCTGTGGGCCTGCACACCCAGATCTCTGTGCATATCAATATTTTTTTTTTCCTTGATTCATTCACGGGACGAGGGCGTCATTAGCCCATTTATGGCCCATACATAATTACCCAGAGGGCAGTTAAGAGTCAACCACATTGCTGTGGGTTTGGAGTCACAAGTAGGCAAGACCAGGTGAGGATGGAAATTTCCTTCCCTGAGGGACATGAGTGAACCAGATGGGTTTTTCTGACAATCGGCAATGGATTCACAGTCATCATTAGATTGTTAATTCCAGATATTTATTGAATATAAATCCCAACATCTGCCGTGGTGATCTGAGTCCCTCAGTGCTGAACCTCACTGACTGCAGCACTCCCTCAGTGAAGCATTCCCTCAGCCAGGAGTACTGCAGTAGGGGTGCTGCGCGGAGGGAGTGCAGCACTGAGGGAATGCTGCAGTAGCGGTGCTGCGCTGAGGGAGTGCTGCAGTTAGTGAGGTTCAGCACTGACGGACTCAGCACTGATGGCGGGGTCTCAGCACTCAGGGAATGATGCACTGAGGGGTATCAGCACTGAAGGGAGTGCTGCACAGTGTGGGGTCAGCACTGACAATGGATCAGCCCAGAGGGATGTCAGCACAGATGGAGTGCTGCACTGAGCGAGCGCTGCTCTGAGGTGCGGGTCAACATTGAGGGGATTCTACAGAAAGGGTGCTGCACTGAGGGGATGCTGCTATCGAGGGGCTGGTGGAGTCAGCATTGTGGGGGTGGTCAACACTGAGGGAGGGCAGAACTGAGGGAGGGTCAGCACTGAGGTGGGAGGGCTGAGCACTAAGGGATTGCTGCACTCAGTGGGGTCAGAACTGGGGGCATGTTGCACAGATTGGAGTAGCACTCAGTGGTGGGTCAGCACTGAGGGAGTGCTGTACTGTAGTGGGTCAGCTTTGGGGAGGTCAGCACAGCGGGAGTGCTGCACTGAGGCAGTGTGGCAATGAAGGAAAGCCAATTTTCAGGGAGTACCACACTGTCAGAGCATCAATAATAAGGGTGTGCTATGCTGTAGAAGGGTCAATAATAAAGGAATTCTGCACTGTCAGGGGGTTAATATTAAGGGAGTGCTACAGTTTCAGAAAGTTAATGTTGATGGGGGGGGCAGCATAGCGTGAAGTGGCGATGGCTAAGTGCTAAGTCAAGCGGCGCTACTGAAGGGTCAGGACTGAGAGAAAGCTACCCTCTCAGAGGGTCAGTATTAACAAACAGCTTCACTATCAGGAGGTCAATGTACACAGTGCTCCAGCATTGAGGCTCAATATTAAGTGGCTGCTATAGTGTCAGAGGGTCAATGTTGAGCCTGTGCAGAAGTGTTGCAGAATAAGTACTGAGGGAGTGCTGCATTGTCAGTTTCATCACTGAGTGAGATCCACACTGTCAGGAGGCCAATTTTTAAGGAGTGCTGCACTGTCAGAGGGTCATTACTGAGGGAGTACTGCACTGTCAGAACTGTCAGTCATCACAGAGGACTGTACTGTCAGAGGGTGAATGTTAATGGTATGCTAGACAGAATGGGGACAGCACTGAGGGAGTGCCACACTGAGGGGAGTCATTACTGAGGGAAACTGCCATCTCAGAGGGTCAACAGTGAGAGTGTGCCAGAGGGTCAGTGCTGAGGAATTACAGCACTGAGAGACAGTCAGCACACCCTCAGTCCTGACTCTGACGGTTTAGCTACTGCCTCAGAACTAACCATCTGGCAACAAGGTACCAACTCAGAACTGACCCTCTCTTTGTTTTGACACTTTACACATGAGGGTCTTCCTTTAATCATGAGGACGTTCAGCACTTCCTCAGTACTACTTCTCCCTCAATTCTTATCCCATTACAATGAGGCACTGCATGTATGGCCCTCTGACAAAGTAGCACAGCCTCAGAACTGACCCATTGATAATGAAGCTTTCCTCAGTACTGACCCTCAGAGTCTTGCTCTAACACAGCACTGACACTCCAATCCTGTAGCACTGTCTCAATTCTGACCCCTTTACAAGGAGGCAACAGCTCTGTACTGACCCTCTGACAATTATGTACGCCCACAGAGCTGACACTCTGACAGTGCTGCAAGACCTCAGTCCTGTCCCTCTCATGGTGAGGCATTTATTCAGATCTGACCCTGTTACATTGATCTTCCTCATTGTTGACCCTATCGTGGTGCAGAATTCACTGACACTTACCCACTCCCAGTGTGGTGTACCTTTAATAATGAATGTCTGACAGTGCAGCATTCTCTCAGTATTGACCCTCTGACAGTATTTAGGGGAGTGCTGCACTGTCAGAGAGTATGGACTGAGGATGACCTGCACTGTCAGAGGGCAAATATTAATGGAGTGCTCGGGTTAATTTTAATGGAGTTGTGCAGTGTCACAAATTCAACATTAAGAGAGTGCTGTGCTGTGAGAGGGCCAATATGAAGTAAATGCTCCACTCTCAGAGGGTCAATTTGATGGGGGCATATCTCTCTGACACTGTCTTATTGGAGGGTCAGTACTCACGTAGTGCTGCTCCGTCCGAGTGTTCGTATAAAGGGAGTGACGCACTATCAGATATTCAGGGAGTGCTGAAATGAGGGGGCGTCAGCACTAAGTGGGTGAGCACTGATTGTGTGCTGCAGAGAGTGTGCTCAGCACTGAAGGAGTCCTGCACTGAGAGGCGGGGGGAGTCTGCACTGAGGGAAGCCAGCAATGAGAAAGTGCTGCATGGAGTAGGGTCGCACTGAGCAGGTGCTGCAGTGAGTGGGTGCTGCAGTGAGGGGGGTCAGCACTGATAGAAAGCTGTACTTTTAGGTGTTCAATATTAGTGTGTCCTGCACTGTGAAAGGGTCAATATGAAGGCAGACTGCATTATCAGAGAGGCAATGATGAGCGTATGCTGCACTGCTGAAGTGTTGCATTTGAAGGGGTGTTCCATGGTCAGTGTCAATGGTAAGGGACCGTGGCATTCTCAGTGTTATTGCCGAGAGAATACCAGGATGTTGGAGGGTTAATACTGTGGCAGAGATGCACTGTCAGAGAATCAATCATCAGAGAGTACGCACTGATGGAGGGTCAGTACTGAGGGAGTGTCTCATAATCAGAGGGTCGGTTGTCTGGCAGTGCTGGAAAAGCTCAGCAGGTCTGGCAGCATCTGTGGAGGCAAAAACAGCATTAATGTTTCCTTCCTCAGAACTGTTCTGAGGAAGCTCCCTGGCAAAAAATGTTAACTCTGTTTTTCTCTGCACAGATGCTGCTGGGCCCGCTGAGCTTTACCAGCAACTTTGTTTTTGTTACTGATTTACAGTATCCACAGTTCTTTTGGGATTTTGTTGTCTGACAGTGCTTGTTTGTTTGTGCACCAATCTCTCAATGTGGATTGAATGAACCGTCTCACGGGACATAACCTCAGTTCATCAACCCCCAGAAAATGGACCTCTCAAAGTCTGCCATATCCTTTGTAGTAATCGTCACAGCAGCTGCACTCCCTCAGTGTGGTCCCTCTGATAGTGCAGTGCTCCTTTAATATTGGACCTTCCGAAAGCACAGCACGCTCTTAATATTGGCCCTGTGACAGTGCAGCACTCCCTCAGTACTGATCCTCCAACAATGGAGCATTCCCTCAATACTGACCCCCAGTGTAGCACTCCATCAATAGTGACACTGCAGTACACCCTTAATATTACCCCCTATCAGTGTGAAACTCCCTCAGTGATGTCACTCTGACAGTACATCACTCCCTCCGACAGTGTTGCACACCCTGAGCATCAACCCATTGACAGTTTCAGCGTTCCCTTAATATTGACCAACTCACAGTGCAGCACTCCCCGAATGTGAAACCCCTGAAAGTGAAGCACTCCATCAATCTTGGCTATTGACAGTACAGCCAACCTCAGTGCTGACCCTCCGACAGTGCAGCACTCCCTCATTACTCACCCCTGATACTGTAACACGCCTTTAATAATGACGCTCTGACAGTGTCACACTCCCTTAATATCGACCCTTCAACAGTGCAGCACTCCCTCAATGATGACACTGTGGCAACGCAGGATTCCGTCAGTACTGGTTCTGCACGTTAAGATTGACCCTATGACAGTGCAGCATTCCCTGAATAGTGGTCATCCAAGAGAGTGGCAATTCCTCGATGGAGACAGTCTGACAATACAGTTTTCCCTCACTACTGATCTTCTGGCAGTGCAGCATTCTGTCATCACTGACTCCTTGATAGTGCAGGAACATGCTTCTAATTGATCCCACCGCCACCCATCACCACCCGAAGGTACAGGGCAGCACTCCCTCTGTACTGACTCAACATTAATATTGATCTCCTGACGGGCGGTTCCCTTTCATATTCACCCCCTCAAAGAGAAGCGCTCTCTCATGTTTAACCTTCTGACAATGCAGCACTCCTTTAATATTAACCCACTACCAGTGTGGCACTGCCTTACAGCTGATCTTCTGACAGTGCACAGCTCCAACAAAAAAATGCTCCTGGTGTTGCACACACTCAATATTGGCCCTCCAACAGTGCAGCACTCCCTCAATATTGGATTTCTGACAATACTGCACTACTGATCTTTTGACAGTGCCCCTTCATATCATTCTTCTGACGTTATCGCACTTCTTCAGTACTAACTCTCTGTAGGTGCAGCACCTTCTCAGGACTGCTTCTGTGATATTTCAGCATTCCCACATCATTAACCCACTGACAGTGCAGCCCTCCCTTTACATCAACCCTCCAACAGTGCATTATTTCCTTCATATTGGACCTCTCATTGTGTGATACTCCCTCAGTGTCAAACTTGACAATGCAGCACTCACTCAGAAATAACTCTCTGATTGAGCACATCCTCTGGAATAAACCTCTGAAAATGGAGCACTCTCTCATTACAGACCCTGACAGTGCTGCACTGCCTCAGTACTCACTCACCACAAGTGCAGCACTCCATTAATAGTGACCCTCCGACAGCGTGGTACTCCCCTAATATTGGTCCACTGACAGTGCGGCACTCCCTTCATACTGACCTGCTCGTGGTGCAGCACTGCCCTAATATCAAGCCTGCAGCTCTATCAGGGTGAGCAAGTGCCCCATTATCAGCATGTCAATTCTGAGGCAGTGCACAATGCCCTTGAATGTACGGGTCATCATCAATACATAGGTGTCAGATTCTGCGCTGTTGATACGGACATAGATATCAAACTGTACCTGTCAGTTCATGCTGTGTGACAGTGGGAGGGTTATTACCAAGCTGATCCTGTCAGTTTCTGCTATATGGATATGTGAAGTTAGTCATCAAAATGAACCTGTGAGAATCTGTTTGTGAAAATTGGAGTGTAGTTATCACACTGCACCTCAGAATTTTAAAAAAAACTGTTTACTTGAATGCAGTGAGAAAATTGGACCTGTGAAGTTACGCTGTGAAACTGTAGTGTTATTAACAATCTGATCTACGATGTGGATACGCAAGTGTAGTTATCATTCAGGTCCTGGTAGTTTGATATGTGACATGAGATATTAATTTGTACATATCAGTTTTCATAATGTGAATTTGAGAATGTTTTTAGCAAACTATACGTCAATATGTGAGCGTCAATCTGTCTGATGAAGGGTCTAGGCCCGAAACGTCAGCTTTTGTGCTCCTGAGATGCTGCTTGGCCTGCTGTGTTCATCCAGCCTCACATTTTATTATCTTGGAATCTCCAGCATCTGCAGTTCCCATTATCTCTGTCAATCTGTTTTTGCCTGTTTCTACAGGGTGAATGATTGAGCAGAGGTAGCAACACGTGCTTGTCAGTTTCTATTTGTCAATGTGGCTGAACTTTGGCAGCCAGTGACATTCTCTGAGAGGGTGCAATTTGTTATGTGGTAGCTGTTATTAGAATGATTTAATGCAGATTAGATTCAGTTCCTGAGTGTATATTTTGGATGAGTGTTCAGTTTCTCCATCTTCAAAATAAATGGCGTAAACGCCAACAGGCTATGAATGCCAAAATGTGACATTATTGACCTGATCTTCGAGCTGGCTTGTTTTTGTTCACACGTTTTGCCACCATGCCAGGTGACATCATCTGTGGAGCCTCTGATGATGCAACACTATTCTCCTCTGCTTGGAATTTACACTGTCAGGCCTGTTATGCTGAGTACTGCCATCTCAGTTTTCACTTGTATGGGTTTATACATGGGGTCATACGTGGGACCCAATTCTGTGTTTGTGTGGAGAACCATCTAGGAATTCCTGTACGTGTTTGTTAGGCTTAGGCTGCTACGGTTTCTTTATCCAACAAAAACAAAAAGGTGCTGGAAAAGCTCAGCAGGTCTGGCCACATCAGTGAAGGGAAAAACAGATCGCCTTTCAGGTTCAGTGATCTATCCTCGGAACCAGTCACTGCTGAGCTGCAGACTTTGTTTTTTTGTTCCTGATCTAGAGCATCCACAGTTCTTTGGTTTTATTTGGTTACTTTGTCCCATTTCAACTGATGGCCTTCGTTGACTGAATGTATCACATATTCAGACAATAAAGGCCATCAGGTTAATATGGGGACAAAGTAACCATGGTAGCCCAAGTCAAACACAGACACACAGGAATTCCTAGAGGCATGGTTTTCCATCCATTCTTCAATCAACAAGCATTTAGAATCGGTCCCCATATATGAAAACTCAGATCAAAACCAGAAATGACAGTACTCACCATAGTGGACCAAAATAGCATAAATTCAACTCAAGCGTGGAATAACATTGACTCATTGGAAGCTCCACTGACGATGCCACTGAGCATGGTGTTGAACTGTATGGAAAAAAAAGCAAGCCAGCTCAACAAGCAAGTCAACATTATCCACTACCCGAGCTGCAGATCTGTGCCAAAAACTTTAAATGCTGAAATTTGTTCAAACTGGGCTGGTGTGCAGTGTGAATGTTGAAAAAAAAAACAAAACTTGTATTTCCTCAGTGTTGTTTGAACAAATCTCACTGGAAATTGGCCTCAATGTGTGTCTGACTCAATCTGCTCTGTGGCTGTGGAAAGGATGTTCTCTGCTCTGACAGCTGTAACATACCTTCGGTTTGTTAGACGCAGCTTGTCACACTTGGCTTTGTGCCGAGGGAATATTACTCTCTCTTAGTCACTGAAGTATTTGCCTGGAGGAAGACAGAAGAGAGCCCTCCTGTAAATCAACATCAGCCAACTTTGTTAATATTTCATTGATCAATGCAATGTTCAGTTAATAATCATGACAATATTTCATTTCGAGTCAGGAATCTGAACAGAATTAGGTGTTTGATGCCACTGTTGCTCTGAGCTGCTTCTTTGTCTTGTGATTTTTCGTTTTGTTAATTCCATACCAATTGAGTGAATTGCAGACACTAAGTGTCCAGATCCACGAAAGGGACTACACAATGCGAGTGTGTCTATGGATATGAGTTTTTGTTGATCTATTCATGTCTCACACAAGCTGAGCCTTTGTTAAATTACTTATGTATTCACACAGCAGAGACTGACAGGGACCTATGAGATTCTGCCCTGTGTTTATTTGAGAAGTCATCGAACTGTACTTGACTGTGGTTTTCTTCCCCCTTTGTGAATATGAGAATGTCGTTGTCAGTTTTTACCTGATTGTGTGTGACGTGGGAACGTTTGTGTCAGTGTCTGCAAGGTGAGTATACTTATCCATCTGTGCCAGTCGTTTTCTGCTATCTGAATGTAGGAGAGTAGGCTTCAATCTTTGCTTCTCAGTTTCTGCTATGTCAACAAGTGAGCTTGGTTTTTCATCTTTACCTGCAAGTTCCGAGCTTTGAACGTCTGGGTGCAATTGTTAACATAATCCTGAATGTTTCTGCTTGTAAAAATGAAACCACATTCATTCAATCGTACGTGTCATTTTCAGACAAGTGAATATGAAAATCAGACTGATAACTACGTTGTCAGTTTCTGTTCTGTAATTGAGTGTGCTTTTCAGTGTTTAATTAGTTATTAATTTGTATTATTCATTTGTTAATTTATTAACTTAGTTAAATTTATGAATTATTAATTATTTTATTAATAATATAATAATTATTATCCAGTTACTAATTTGTACCAATTTTTCTTGGTTTACAATGTCACTAGAGAGCTGATCTGTATCTGTCAGTTTCTGCTGTGAGTGCATTTATGAAATTGTTCCTGTCAGTTTCTGCTCTGTCAATCTGAGAGTGTAGTTATTAATCTATACCTGTCAGTTTCTGCAAGGTGAATGAGGGGGTTCTGTTATGAACATACACCATCAGATTCTGCTCAGAGAAGTGAGAGCAGTTATCATGCTGCCACCATCAACTTCTGCTCTGTAAATCTGAGTGCAGTTATTCATCTGCACTTGTCAGTTTCATGTTTGTGAATGTGAGTAATGTGTTCTCTCCCCATCTGTTTCTTTTCCTTGAATATCAGTTTAGTTATCATCCTGTCCTTGGGGAGGCCAGGGAACTTGGGGAAATAAATATGGACGTCTTCAAAATAGTCCGCATGACATTAACAGGAGTTGTTAGAGGCAGCAAGAGTAAAAACACAAAGTGGCTAAATCGACAGGACCCAAACAAGTTTTTGTAGATTTTCAGGATATCAGGATTTTGTGGGAAGCTGTGTTGATAATTTGAACAAATGACATTGTTTTCGTGCTTTCTTGTAATATTTCGAGGGAAGGATCATCCCATCCCTGTCACATATTGCAATACGAAGTGTGACTATGGTCATCAAATCTGTACACTCAGTTTCTGTTATGTGAATGTGACAGTGCAGTTATAAATCTCAGTTTCTGCAGTGATAATGAGAGTGTAATTATCAGTCTGTCAGTTTCTGCTATATCCATATGGGTTTAGTTATTATCAGTACATGTTAGTTTCTGTCATATAAATGTGTGAGTGTCACCAGCCTGCCCCTGACAGTTACTGTACTGAAGGTGCGTGACTGTAGTTACCAAGCTGTAGCTCTCCATTACTGCCATGTGAATGAGGGTAGTTGTGCACCTACACCTTGGCTTTCTAATGATCAATGTGTGAGTGTCGTTGTCATTTATATACCTGTTTGGATTTGCTTGTCAATCTGAGTTTAGTTATCGATCTGTACTTGTCAGATTCTGCTGAGAAAGTGTATGATTAGTTATCAAACTGTACCTGTCAGTGTAAACAATGTGAAATCGGGAGTTTTATTATTAATCTGTTCCTGTCAGTTTTTGCTGTGCGGATATGATAGACGTGTTATCAAAAGTTCTGTCTGTAACTACCATGTGAGCATCGGAGTCTATTTACCGGTCAGTCCCTGTCCGTTTCAGCTCTGTATCCGAGTGTGCAGTTATTAGTCTGCAACTGGTAGTCTCTGCTACATGACTATTTCAGGACATTTATCAAACTTTCCCTATCAGGGAGTGAGTGTGCTGTGAATGTGCTTAGCAATTTGGACTTGCCAGTTACGGTATAGAAATGTAAATAACAATTTCTCCTTGTCAGTTTCTGCTGTATGTGTTAATGAGTGGAGTTAGAAATCTGTACACATGTTTGTACCACACAAATACAGGTACAGATGTTACTCTTTCTCTGTATGTTTCTGCTACGTGAATATCTAAGCATGGTTACCAATCGGTACATGCCAGCTGCTGCTTTGTGAATCTGTGAATTTAGTTGTCAGTCCATGCCTGTCAGTTTCTGCTTTAAGAATGTATGAGTGCAGTTATCAACATGTACCTGTCAGTTATTGCTCCATGTATTTGTTTTGTGCAATGGATTGTGTAGAAGCAAAAGGTTTTGTAACTCCAACAGTGCAGAGTCTAACTGGGAGAAGTTATCAAGGGCTGTTCATCAGGATAACATCAGCTTTTCTGACTGCATAGTAACATAATTCTGTGAATAATGCTGTGGAATAGACAGATGTGGCATTCCTTCCTTCGAGTCTAAAGGAAAAGGGCAACGAACAAATCAACTGTATTCAGCTGAATGACCACAATGTTCCTTCTACAGGGAAGGGTATTGGCTAATTCACTTCATTATTCTCATGAATATTACATAACCCTGCTCTGTGGCGTGACGGTGCACGGCAGCAGCAATACTCTTATGATGTGCTGTTGTGGGGATGAAGAAAGCAAAAGGACTTGTATTTTCTGTCTTACAGTGGAGAAGATTTAAACTTATTGAACATGGTCAAACTCTTTGCCAAAAATAATTGACAAATACAAGATTTAGTTAAGTGGATCATTCTTTGTGGCTTTAAATGGTGATTACATCATTAATGTGAAGAAACAGCATTCTGTTTTCTGGCTTTTTTTTTGTAATTTCGTTGTGAGGGGGCAAGTGACACATAGATAACTGTTTAACCTAGTTGCCAAATTCACTTCCATGCTTCCCCACCGACGCCACCCCGCCCCCGATCCAAAAAGAAGTTTTGCAAGCCAGATGGAAAATATGGTTTCTATTCCTGAAGGTGAACATGTTGAGGATCACGTTGTAATGAAGTTGGGGTTGGCAAATCTTATACTGCCATGGCACACTTATTGAAATGGAATGCTGGCTGAATGGGATCAGAATTGTCAGGTGCTTGTTTTTGTCTCCGATCAACCTGATGGGCTCAAAGGTCTTTTTTCTGTCCTGTAGACTCCTCCTCCGCTTATATAAAAAAGCCGTAAACATTTTGTATGTATCCACTTGTTACCTGTAGTGTGTATGGGTATATATTGTTGTTAGTCTTTGTATGTTATGTGTTCATACAGACAGCATATTTGGGACTCAATGTGAATCAGTCAGCAGCTTTGTGTGTGTGTCTGCATGTGCTCAGTAGTGATTTGCTACTTGCCAGTAACACTACTTGTCACATGTGGTTGTTGAAACTATGTAACATGATGTCTTTCTTTGAGGGGGTAACAAGGTGTAGAGCTCGATGAACAAAGCAGGTCATGCAGCAGAGGAACAGGAAAGCTGACATTTTGGGACTGTTAGAAATGGGTGAAGAGAAAGGGACTCTGCAATAAATAGAGAGAAGTGAGGAGATGATAATGAAAGGTGGATAAGTACCAGATAGGTGGAGAGAAGATGGACAGGTCAAGGAGGCAGGGCTGGAGCCAGTAAAGGTAAGTGTAGGGAGGGAGTTTGGATGTGGATTGGTCAGTTGAGGGAAGATGGAGTGGTCAGGGAGGTAGGGATAACACGACTAGGCCAGAAGTGCAGGTTTGGGTTGGTCAGTGAAGTGGAAGGAGCAGATTGGTCAGAGAAAAGATGTACAGGTCATGGAGGCAGGGACCTCCTGGACGGGTTTGGGGTGGAGAGATTTTGAAGCTCACATTGAGAACATTGGGTTGCAGGGCTCTCAAGCGCAATATGAGGTGCTGTTTGTGCAGCCTTCTGGTGCAACGTTGTGGCACTAGAGGTAGCGTGGGATGGATATGTTGTCCAAGGAGTGGAAGGGGGTACTGAAGTGGTTCGCAACTGGGAGTTGCATTCATTTGTCAAGATCAGAGCGTCGGTGTTCAACAAAGCAGTCTCCAAGCCTCCGCTTGGTTTGCCCGATGTCGAGGGGGGCACATCGGGAACAGCGGATACAATGCACCCCATTACAGGACATGTAGATGAACATCTGTTTAATGTGTAAGGTTTTCTTGGGGCTTGGGATGGGGATAAGGGGAGAGATGTTGGGGCAAGTGTTGCACTTCCTGCTGATGCAGTGAAAAGTGCCAGGATGGTGGGGCTAGTGGGAGTGTGGAGTGGACAAGGGAGTCAGAGAGAGCAGTACCTCTGGGAGGCAGATAAGGGTCGGGAGGGGAAAAAAGTGTCCGTGGGAGTGGAGTGAGATTGAAGGTGGCAGAAGTGGTGGAGGTTCATGCCTTGAGTGCAGAGTTTGATGGAGTGATACTTGATGATAAGAGGATATTGTCTTTGTCTTTGAGAGATAATGGGAACTGCAGATGCTGGAGAATCCAAGATAAAAGTGTGAAGCTGGATGAACACAGCAGGCCAAGCAGCATCTCAGGAGCACAAAAGCTGACGTTTCGGGCCTAGACCCTTCAGACAGGAATGTGGAATAAATAGGGAGCAAGGGGGAGGCGGACCAAAGATGGAGAGAAAAGATGATAGGTGGAGAGGAGAGTATAGGTGGGGAGGTAGGGAGGGGATAGGTCAGTCCAGGGAAGACGGACAGGTCAAGGAGATGGGATGAGGTTAGTAGACAGGAAATGGAGGTGCGGCTTGAGGAGGGGGTAAGGGATGGGTGAGAGGAAGAACAGGTTAGGGAGGCAGAGATAGGTTGGGCTGGTTTGGGGAGGCAGTGGGCGAAGGGGAAGACCTGGGCTGCTTTATGGATGCGGTGGGAGAAGGGGAGATTTTTAAGCTGGTGAAGTCCACATTGGGAACCCTGCAGCCCAATGGTGTCAAGAGGAATAGGAGTTGCTGTTCCTGCAACCCTCAGGTGGCATCATTCTGGCACTGCATGAGGCCCATGATGGACATGTCATCTAAAGAATGGGAGGGGGAGTTAAAATGGTTCATGGCTGGGAGGTGCAGTTGTTTGTTGCGAACTGAGCAGAGGTGTTCTGCAAAGCAGTCCCCAAGCCTCCGCTTGGTTTCCCCAATGTACAGGAAGCTACACTGGGTACAATGCATACAGTATACCACATTGGCAGATGTGCAGGTGAACATCTGCTTAATATGGAAGGTCATCTTGGGGCCTGGGATCGGGGTGAGGGAGGTGTGTGGGCAAGTGTGGCACTTCCAGCGGTTGCAGGGCAAGGTGCCAGGTGTGGTGGGGTTGAGGGGAGTGTGGAGCGAACAAGGGAGTCATGGAGACAATGGTCTCTCCGGAAGGCAGAGAAGGGTGGGGATGGAAAAAGGTCTTGGGTGGTGGGGTCGGATTGTAGATGGTGGAAGTGTTGGAGGATGATACGTTGTGTCCGGAGCTAGGAGCGTGGTGTGAGACAACGAGGGGGATCCTCTTGAGGCGGTTGTGGTGGGGGCAGGGTGTGAGGGATGTGTTGCAGGAAATGTAGGAGACGCGGTCAAGGGCATTCTCAACCACTGTGGGGGAAGTTTCGGTCCTTGAAGAACTTGGACATCTGGGACGTGCGGGAGTGGAATGCCTTATCCTGGGAGCAGATGCGGCAGAGGCAGAGGAAATGGGAGTAGGGGATGAAATTTTTGCAGGAGGGTGGGTGGGAGGAGGTGTATTCTAGGTAGCTGTCGGAGTCGGTGGGCTTGAAATGAACATCAGTTTCTCGCTGGTTACCTGAGGGGTCCAGGAAGGTGAGGGATGTGTTGGAGATGGCCCAGGTGAACTTGAGGTTTGGGGTGGAAGGTGTTAGTCGAGTGGATGAGCTGTTTGAGCTCCGTGTGGGAGCACAAGGCAGCATCGATGCAGTCAGTCATCGATATAATGGTGGAAGTGGGGTGGGGCCAGTGCAGCTGTAAAAGATGGGCTGGTCCATGTATCCTACAAAGAGACAAGAATAGCTTGGGTCCATGCGGGTACCCATGGTCACCCACTTTGACTGTAGGGAGTGGGGGGGGTTGAAGGAGAAGATGTGGGTGGTGTCACAGACATAGGTGGGAGTTCCTGGCCTTGGGGAGTGGGTGTAGAAAAGGGAGTTGAGATAATTGGAGATAAAAGTTTGGTGAGGCGGGGTCATGCAGAGGCAATGGGTCAACAGGGGCAGTCGGGTTTGTGGATTTTGGGAATGAGGCAGAAACAGTTAACATGGCGTTGGGGAAAGATGAGGTTGGAGGCTGTTGGCAGGAGTTTACTTGAGGGGTTGAGGTTGTGGATGGTCTGGGAGATGATGTTTTGGTGATCAGGGCAGGGTCATGATCAAGGGGGTGGTAGGAGGAGTCTCTCTCTGTCCAGTTTGAGGCAAAGTACATTTCCTAAATATAAACTGGATTCAGTTCCTGTTTGAGTACTTTCAACAAAGAGTCACCCGTTAACATGTCAAAGATGTGAATGTTGATGGACTATGAATGATGTTAATTGGAACTAGCGGGATGTCAATTGGCAATGGAAACATTACAAAGAGAAACTTGCCTTTTCTCAGTTGGGATTGGGTGGTTGTTTCCTCGGTCAAGTCTCTGGAAATTGAGCTCAATGTAAGTCTGATTCAATCCGCTCTGACTACGGGAAAGATATTCTCCATTCTGATCACAGGAACGTGCCTGCTGTTAGTTGGAAGCAACTGCGCACACTCGGCTTTGTACTGAGGAAATATTGCATCAACTGGTTTCAAGTATTTTGCCTGGAGGAAGACAGAAGAGATGTCTCTCGTAAATCAACATCAGTCAAATTTGACAATATCAAACAGATTAACATATTCAGATACCAGTTATTAGGATGTTTCTTTTCTTGAACTTCACCTCTCAAAGCAGCAGAACTCCAAAAGCTTATGATTTTTAAATAAGCCTGTTGGACCACAACATTGTGTCATGAGAGTTGTGTCTGTTCTTTAAAAGGCATCAATTTAAACACAAGTCTGATTCAATTCTTACATCGAGCTGCTCCTTGGCTGAGGATTGTGTTTTTAAATATGTAATTCGATACCAAGTGAGTGAGATTCAGAAACTGAGCAATAATTGCACAGCTCCATCTACGGTGCTACCTGAAGATCCTGCACCGTTGACACAGCTCATGTTACCAGATCCCAACACACTGACTGTTGAAAGAACAACAGCCGCTGTTCCAAATATTTTTCCCGAGACGTATGAGCTGTTAACTCCAATCTGCGTCCTTTACAGGTCTTCCACTCCACGTCCACCGCCCAAACCCCGCTCCCGGCAACTCGCAACTAACAGCGTGAAACAGCAGCCAAACAGTGAATTGTCAGTGTTGAGAAGTCTAAAAGCTACAAGACTGACCCCCAGCAGCTTCTTGCCGCTGTGTCTCCCTCAGCAGGCCCACACACAGCCCGAGAAAGGCCTCTCTCTCCCCGCCCCGAGGCCGCTCTCTCTCCAAGTTCCGGGACCAGTTCCTGCCCCGCTCGGCCTCTTACCAACAGACCCCGGTTCTCCCTGAACTGAGCCCGAATCAATGCCGGTCTCGGAGCCCCCCTCTGTGTCCCAGACTCACATCTCGATGCGCTGCCGGAAGGAGCCTACTGCTACCTCGCTTCCCTGGGCACTGGTCTCTCCATTGCGGCCTGTTTCAAACAAACCTCTTCCACTCACTGAGTAAAGGCCCCTCAATGACAGCGCAGGGGGAGGGCCTCACGCATGCGCTCCCCTGGTCATCAAAAAGCAACATTGGGGGCCGGGCCAGCCTCACGCATGCGCTGTTAACCCCATTGTTTGCAGGCAGCGCGGACCGGACACGGGCTCATTGCCTGATCTGTATGTACCATTCAGGAGGGAAGCGCGGGGTTTAATACAGCCCAGGCAAACTGATCAACCGGCTGGGTAACCGTGGTTAATCACTCTTATCAAACCCGCCAATTGAAACAACTTCAAAGCGATTAATTACAGAATCCCTTTTTTTTTCGGGGCATGTTTAATTTGTAATTGCAATTGCTGCCTGAAATGCATTTCGCAGGCAAATGGAAGGAATAACCGTTAAAACATCGCCAGAGATCGCAGCATCAAAGTTCGATAAAATATCATTCCTGGAAGGGTTATACTGCAATATGCGACATTAGTGCCTGGGCAGAATTACAATCCGTGGGAGGAAATAACCAGATGCAGTTCCAGTGACCCTCCCGACCTGATACCATCCTCATTTTCAGTCTCCGCTCTGGGAAATGTGATATTTGAGTTAATAGAATCAATTCAAGTTTATGCTCTGTCTGCACTCGGAACCGGGACAGGGATAATTTGACTTATAGACGGAGCTGCAGATGCTGGACAATGTTTCATAAGGTGTAGAGTTGGATGGACAGAGCGAGCCGAGCAGCATCAGAGGAGCAGGAAGAAGGATCTAGGTCCGAAACGTCAGCTTTCCTGCTCCTCTGATGCTGCTTGACCTGTTATGTCCAGCCAGCTCTCCACCTTGTTCTCTCAGGGATCATTTGATCCGGGCTCAGCTCTTTCCTGGAGAGATGTGGGTGGCTCTGAGAAGAGCCTTTGGGTTCAGGTGGTGACACGTTACACCGACTGCTTCATTTCTTTGCTGCTTTCTTGGTCACTTTCGCTTTGGCCTTCGCCTTCGTTCTCACCGATTTCGGGGCCGGTTTTGCGGCCTTGGGGCTCTTGGTCTTTTTCACCTTCTTCACGGGAGTCTTTTTCTGAGGCGCTGCTTTCTTCGCCGCTTTCTTTGGCGTTGCTGCCTTCTTGGCGGCCGCTTTCTTTCCTGTTGCTTTCTTGGCTGGGGATTTCTTCGCTGCCACCTTCTTGGCCGTTGTTTTCTTCACAGCTGCTTTCTTGGCGGCTGCTGCGGGTCTCGCCTTCTTTCCCACTTTTGCCTTGACCTGATTCTTTGGGAGTTTGAAGGAGCCGGAGACGCCCTGGCCCTTCACCAGAACCAGGGAGCCTTTCGCCAGGCACCTCTTGGTAGCCATCCTGATCTGTGCATTCTGCTTCTCCACATTGACCCCGCTTCTCTGCAGCGCCTTCTTTATAGCGGCCAGAGACGTCCCCTTCCGATCGCTGTTCTCCCCGACAATCTTCACAATCCGCTCGCCCAACCCCGGACAGGCTGGTTTTTTCCTGGGGTCCGCCGCCTTCTTCTTCTTGGGAGCCTTGGGTTTGGTGCTGGCGGAGGCTGGAGGAGCCGTTTCGGCGGCTGCACTCTCGCTCATGTCGGGAACTCTGCGCTGAATCTCTCTCTGTCAGACTGAACTGGGTCAGCAATGAAGCTGCTGGTGGCGGCACTGAGCAACTTAAAGGCAGCGAGCGGACGGCGCGGAGACAACCTGCCCTCAGCTCCCTGCTCCTGCTGCCTCTCTGTGTTTCTCTCTCGACAGAAACTCTCCAATTCCTCTGCAATTCCGCATCTCCAGAGAGCCAGGCTCGATCGTTCCTGACCATGACACGGGAAGGTTTGCGGCCAAAAAGTTTTCACTCGAATTGACGGCTCCGTTGTCGAGTTACACGCATTTTGCTGTTGCACTGATCGCCCTCTCTGAGCTGAGCGCTGGCATTATCCTCACTTTTGGACTGAAATCTTGAAATCAACAAATACACAGCTTTGAATTCTAGCTTTCGGGTTTAGTGGGGGAGCAGGTGGACAAGTGGAATTGAAAATATTTTCGATCTGCACAAGAGAGATTCGGAAATATCACGATATGAGCGGACAGACAAACACAGTGACGTTAGACTAACCCGCCCGCCCGTCTCCCACAGTCTCTCTGATTCAATATTCACATTCACACAGTCACAGGCCAGAAATATGGCCAGATGTAAATGTGGAAGGATATAATTTGTTTTCCTTTCAGCTTTTGCTCGGATATCAGGGAGTTGTTGGAGATTTTCCCCTCAGTAACTCTTAAACTCTCTGAGGCCGGTTTGCCGGAGATTCGCTCTTCTCCACATTCAGCTGCAAAAGCCAATCATCTGGTTTGAAGTTATATTGATCACCCAGATCAGTTTTTATTTAATTTTCATTCCGGTGACAATACTCAACATCGGTTCTGGGAGTAATCAGACATAGAAACACATATAATGGCAACTTGGCCTGACCAATCGGCCCTTCAAACCACTCCTCCAACTCATGAAAATGGCAGGTCATCTAACTCAATAGCCTGTGTCCGTTCTTCTCTCATATGGAGTCGTTCAGCAAGGATGCATAACCTTCAGTCCAACCATAACATGCCGAATATAATGCCAAACTGAACTAGTTCCACCTGCCTGTCCCTTACCTGTTTCCTTTCAAACCTGTCATATTTACCTACTTATCCAAACGCCGTTTCAAGGCTGTATTTGTAGACACATGGGTCGTTTCCTAAGGAAGTTCACTCCACTCGCAGCCGGCTCTGTGACAATAAAACCCTCGTGTCTTTTGTTTTAATATCTCTCCTGTCACTGTAAAAATGTTCACGCCGCTCCTCAATTACCCCCATCCCAGGCAAAAGACAACTGCCATTAACTCTGTCTCACCCCCTCATTATTTTATGAACTTCTGTAAGCTGACTTTCAACATGCTACACTCGAGTGAAAAATAAACTCCCAGCCTTTCCATCCTCCCTTTATAACTCGAAAACTACATACTCGGCAATTACTGGTGAGCCTCTTTTGAACCGTCTCCACCTTAACACTGTCCTTCCTCGAACTGGCCAAATGGCCTCACCCAATGCCCTGTGTAACGTCAATGTGATTGTCACCTCCTATACTCAAAGGACTCAGCAGTGAAGTAAAGCGTGCCAAACACCTTCTTCGCCTTCCTGTTGAGGTGTGATGCAGACTGAAAAGAATTCTCGGCCCTTCTGTTCTGCAACACTACCCATTAATTGTACAAGGCCTACACTTGTATGTTGCACCAAAATGCAAAACCTCACAGTTATCCAGTTGAGCGCCATTTTGCAGCCCAACCGATTGGATCAGGATCCCTTTGCAATCTCAGAAAACGTTCTCCACTCACTGTGCTACTAACTTTGCCAGCATTCACAAACGTGCTTACCATGCCTTCTATATTCTGATTCCAATCATTTTTATAAATGGCAAACAAAAACAGAGCCAGTACCAATTCCTGTGGAAACCACTGGTGACAGGCCCCCAGGGTTAAAAACAAACAGACCTCCACCTCACTCTCTCTCTATTGCCATTAAGCCAATTATACCTAGATTCCCTTTATTCACAATTGCTACACCCTATAACATTTTGAAATCATATATAGTGTGTTGGATGTAGCTGATTTCTGCAGTAGAGAATTCCAGAGGCATACCGTTCTCTGTATGAAGAAATCTCTCACTTTCTCAGCCCTAAATGCCCTATCCCATCTCTGAAAAATGTCATTCACACCTTCAGGAATATTTTTCCAGCATTTACATTGTTTATGTCTGCCAGTTTCTTACAGATTTCTAAGAAAATCCCTCATTATTCAGAATCTAAGTACGTAAGTTCACAAACAATTCAATCTCTCCTTCCATCCCAGCAATCTGCCCACTAATGCTACCTTTATAGTAACACCATCCTTCCACAGATAAGGAGGCCACACCTGCTGTCAGTATTCTCGATGTTGTCTCACAGATGCTCTGTTAAATTGTTACAATTTCTACTTTTCTCCTGTACTCTAATTCTCTCTCCATGAAGGAAAACATACCTGTTGCCTTTCTCACTGCCTTCTACACCGACATGCTTAATTTCAGTGATTGATTTGTGAGGGCACCCTGGTCTCATTGCAAATTCCACTGTGTTCATTTATCGACGTCCAGAAAATAAAGTGCCTTCCTTTTATTTTGCAACCAATGTGTATAACCTAACATTTATGCACATTACACAGTGCCTTCCTGGGTGAAATTGAGGACACAGTAATGAGAAGGGGAGTTGAACTGGTCGCGACTGGGAGGTGCAGTTGTTTACTGCGAGCGTAGATGTTCTGCAAAGCAGTTCCCAAGCCTTCGCTTGGTTTCCCCAATGTACAGAAAGCCACACCGTGTACAGCGGATGCAGTACACCACATTGGCGGACATGCAGGTGAACATCTGCTTGATGTGGAAAGTCAACTTGGGGCCTGGGATGGGAGTGAAGGAGGAGGTGTGGGGGCAAGTGTAGCTTGTGTAGCAAGTGTAGCAAGTGCAACCACTTCCTGTGGTTGCAGGGCGTGTTGGGATTTGACAAGCAAGTCATGGAGAGAGTGGTCTCTCCAGAAGGCATGCAAGGGTAGGGTGGGAAAAATGTCTTCGGTGGCTGAGTCGGATTGTAGATGGCAGAAGTGTCGCATTGTATTGGAGGTTGGTGGGGTGGTAATGAACATAGAACAATACAGCGTAGAACAGGCCCTTCGGCCCTCAATATTGCTCCGAACTGCAAACTAATCTAAACCCCTCCCCCTACACTATCCCATCATTATTCATATGCTTATCCAAGGACTGTTTAAATGCCCCTAATGTGGCTGAGTTAACTACATTGGCAGGCAGGGTGTTCCACGCCCTTACCACTCTGAGTAAAGAGACTACCTCTGGCATCTGTCTTAAATCTATCACTCTTCAATTTGTAGCTATGCCCCCTTGTACAAACTGAAGTCATCATCCTCGGAAAAAGACTCTCACTATCTAATCCACTGATCATCTTGTATGTCTCTATTAAATCACCTCTTAGCCTCCTTCTCTCCAATGAGAACTGACCCAAGTCCCTCAGCCTTTCTTCATAGGGCCTGCGCTCCAGACCAGGCATCATCCTGGTAAATCTCCTTTTCACCTTTTCCAATGCTTCCACATCCTTCCTGTAACGGGGGGGGACCAGAACTGCATGCAATATTCCAAATGAGGCCGCACGAGCGTTTTGTAAAATTGCATCATGTCATCACAGCTCCGGAACGCAATCCCTCTCCCAATAAAACCTATCACACCATAAGCTTTCTTAACAGCACTATCAACCTGGGTAGCAACTTGCATGGATCTCTGTACATGGACAACATGATCCAAAGCACATTCGCACTACCAAGAATCTTTCCATTGATCCAGTATTCTACCTTCCTATTATTCCTCCCAAAGTGAATCACCTCACATTTATCCATATTAAACTCCATTTGCCAACTTTTGGCCCAATTCTGCAGTTCATCCAAGTCTCCCTGCAACCTGCAACATTCTTCCACACTCTCCACCACTCCACCGACTTCAGAGTCATCTGCAAACTTACTACCCATCCACCAATGACTGCATCCAAGTCATTAATAAAAATGACAAACAGCAGTGGTCCCAAAACAGATCCTTGAGGCGCAACACTAGTGACCGGATTCCAGGCTGAATGTTTTCCATCAACCACAACTTGTTGCCTTCTTACAGAAAGCCAGAGGACTTTGGGATTCGCTTGGGGCAATTATTGCGACGGCGTGGTGTGAGGGATGAGGTGCGGAAAATGAGGGAGACACGGTCGACGGTGTTCTCGATCGCTGCGGGGGTGATGTTGCGGCCCTTGAAGAACGAGGACATCTGGGATGTGCAGGAGTGGATTGCCTCATCCTGGGAACAGATGCGGCAGAGGCAAAGGAATTGGGAATAGGGGATGGAATTTTTGCAGGAAGGTGGGTGGAAGGAGGTGTATACCTGGTAGCTGTGTGAGTCGGTGGGCTTGAAATGGACATCGGTTATAGGTGGTCGCCTGAGATGGAGACAGAAAGGTCCAGGAAGGTAAGGGATGTGTTGGAGATGGTCCAGGTGAACTTGAGGTTGGGATGGAAGATGTTGGTGAAATGGATGGACTGTTTGAGCTCCTCTTGGGAGCATGAGGCAGCGCCGATACATTCATCAATGTGACGGAAGAAGAGGTGGGGTTTGGGGCCAGTGTCGGTGCGGAAGAGGGACTGTTCCACATAAGCCACAAAGAGGCAGGCATAGCTTGGGCCCATTCCTCAGACGACATGACCATCCTGGGCATCTTGCAGTGCCATAATGATGCCACCGGTAGGTTGCATGAACATCAATTCATATTCCGCTGCGGAACCCTGCAGCCCAATAGCATCAATGTGGATTTTACCAGCTTCAAAATCTCCGCTCGCCCCACTGCATCTAAAAACAAGCCCAGCTCGTACCAGCCTGCCTAACCTGTTCTTCCTCTCACCTATCCCCTCCTCCCACCTCAAGCTGCACCTCCGTTTCGGACCTGCTAACCTCGTCCCGCCCACTTGACCTGTCCGTCCTCCCCGGACTGACCTATCCCTTCCCTACCTCCCAACCCATACTCTCCTCTGCACCTATCTTCTCCTCTGTCCACCTTCGGTCCGCCTCCCCCTCTCTCCGTATTTATTTCAAAATCCTCTCCCCCTCCGCTTTTCTGTTGAAGCGCCTCGGCCCAAAACGCCAGCTTTTTGTGTTCCTAAGATGCTGCTTGTCAGCTGTGCCCATTCAGCCCCACACTTTGTTATCATAAGATTAGGCGTGATGTTTTGAATTAGGGAGCACATCTAACGGGCCGAATGGCCGTTAGCTACTTCACTTGCCCACCAGATTGTGAGAGCCGGAGGGAGGGAGTTATTAACATGGTCCGGGAAACGATCGAAACTCATCGTTCAGCTTCTGTTTCACGCTCTTTTTTTTGCGAATTGGTATTGAATCGTGGGAAAGAAAAGTCATTATATACAAACGGTCTCTGCTCTTTCCCCCACAGCCCCCAGTTGCTTTGCTGAAACTGGGTGGAAAGTGAATTGGGGAAATGATCAATTGATCACTGTTTCTGGGAATTACTTGGAAAAGTAGCGCATGCGCGATATTCCCCCCGAAAAAGAGGTGCTTTTGGCTGTTGAGAGGAGCGCATGCGTGAGGCCCTCCCCCTGCGCTGCCATTGAGGGGCATTTACTCAGTGAGTGGAAGAGGTTTGTTTGAAACAGACCGCAATGGAGAGACCAGCGCCCAGGGAAGCGAGGGAGCAGCAGGCTCCTTCCGGCAGCGCATCGAGATGTGAGTCTGGGACACAGAGGGGGGCTCCGAGACCGGCATTGATTCGGGCTCAGTTCAGGGAGAACCGGGGGCTGTTGGTAAGTGGCCGAACGGGGCAGGAACTGGTCCCGGAACTTGGAGAGAGAGCATCCTGGGGGCGGGGAGAGAGAGGCCTTTCTCGGGCTGTGTGTGGGCCTGCTGAGGGAGACACAGCGGCAAGAAGCTGCTGGGGGTCAGTCTTGTGGTTTTCAAATCCCCAACCACTGATGGAAATTCCTTGTTTGGCTTCTGTTTCATGCTGTTTGTTGACATTGTGCTGTCAAAGTCGAAACACAGACAAGACTGGAAATATAAGAACCCTGTAAAGGACATGGATTAGAGTCAATATATTCTACAGTCAGTGCATTGGGATTTGGTAACATGAGCTGCGCAGACATTGCAGTGGCTCTGGGTAGCACCTTACGTGGAGCTGTACAATTATCGTTCCATTTCTAGATTTTACCCAATTGCTATCGAAGCAGATATATTTTTAAAAAAATCCTCAGACAAGGCGCAGCTGAAAGTTAAAATGGAATCAGACCTGCATTTGAATTGATGACTTTAAAGAAAAGGTAGATGTCTCATGACACTGTCATCATCTCTCAGGTTCTTTTGAAATGACAGGCTTTTGGAGCACCGTTCTTCAGAAGAAGTTAAAGAAAAGAAACATCCTAATAATTATTACCTGAGTATTACAGTAATCTTTTTGACATTTTAAAACTTAATTGATGTTGATTTACAGGAGTAAACTCTGCTGTCTTCCCCCAGGAAAACGCTTGCAGGAACAAGACGATGTAATGTGTGCTTGGTACGAAGCCAAGGGTGACCAGCTGCTTTGAACAACCAACAGGTATGTTACCATGTCCAAGCAGAGAACATCCTTTCCACAGGCACAGAGCAAATTGAGTCAGAGACACATTAAACTCAATTTCTGGTGACATGCGTGCAAGCCAACAGTCAAGCACAAACAACAAAATAAAAATAGTTTTTTTTTCCCCCTCTGTTTTCTCAATACACCACCCTGCTTCAAAAAAGATCATTTGTAGCCTATTGGCATTTATGGCATTTTTGAAAGTGAATAGACTGAATTTTCATCTGAAATAGACACAAAAGAATGGCAGTAAACCTACATTTAGTAAGCATGTTTTCAAATTTACTGTCAAGGTGAAGAAATCTTTCATGCTGTCACATAGTTACACCAACCAAACATATAGCAGATAATGAGGACAGATATGGAAGAAAACATTGACGTTATCATCAGTAACTGAGCAGGACAGCATTCATCTTTTGTCAAATACATGTCCCAGGCTCAGCCAGAACAGTTAATTAATGTGCCTTCCAAATGCACATCCTGTCCCAAAGCCTGACGTAGAATGCCAGCAGAGTGTACGCACACACTTTCTGGCACACACGCACTCCACTGAGTTGTAAATATATACACTATCCCCATCACACGTGTCACACCATCTAACAGCCATGAAGATCATGTATATTGCAAACCTCACAGTGTAACAATGAAGATGATTTCCACTCACGGATTTCAGGTCAGAGAGCTAGCCTTTCATGATAAGTGACAAATAGAAAAGAATGTGAGCTAAATACTTCAATCCTCGTGTGGACATGCACTCCCGTGTTCATAATGTCAATATCACTCATTCACTGTATTTGGGGAAAAAAAGGACAAATTTTGTGGAGTTCAGTTCAGGCAAATGCGAGGTGATGCATTTTGAAAGATCCACTTCAAGAGCGAATTATGTGGTAAATGGCAAAGCCCCAGCAAAAGTTGATGCCCAGAGAGATCTGGGTGTTCAGGTCCATTGCACCCTGAAGGTGGCAACGCATGTCGATAGAGTGGTCAAGAAGACATAGTGCATTCTTTCCTTCATCAGATGTGTCATTTAGTGCAAGAGTTGGCAGGTCATATTACAGTTGTATAGGGCTTAGATTTGAACACATTTGGAATATTGTTTTTGGTTCAGGTCACCACATTACCAAAAGGATGTTGATGCTTTGGAGAAGGTGCAGAGGAGGTTCACCAGGATGTTGCCTGGTATGGAGGGTGCTAGCTATGAAGAGAGTTTGAGTAGATTAGGATTATTTATATTGGAAAGATGGAGGTTGAGGGGGAACTTGATTGAGGCCTACACAGTCATGAGATGAATTGACGGGGTGGATAGCAAGAAGCTTTTTCCAAGAGTGTGGAACTCTCTGACTACGCTTCATGATTTCAAGGTGAGGGGCAAAAGTTTAAGGATGATATGCATGGAAAATTCTTTACACAGAAGGCTTTGGGTGCCTGGAATGCGTTGCCAGCGGAGGTGGTAGAGGCGTGCGTTATAGTGTCCCTTCGTATGTATGTAGACAGATAGGTGACTGGACAGGGAGCAGAGGGATACAGATCCTTGGAAAATAGGTGACAGGTTGAGACAGGGGATATGGATCAGCACAGGCTTGGAGGGCCAAAGAGCCTGTTCCTCTGCTGAAATGTTTTTTTTTGTTCTTTGACACACTGAATTCCCAAGAAGTAGTCCAAGAAATATATCGAACAAGAGATTAATTTCACCTCTCTGTGTCACCATCTCATCGACTTAGAGATAATTAAAGTATCATTTCCTTTTGTACAAACTGGAGAAATTGCACATCAGGATAACTTTCAGATTGAAATTGAAATTGATATTGTCATTGCATTTGTTTGCATAAAACTACAAACTGAATAGTGAAAACCATCTGATACACTTCCAATGAATATAAACTTTGCTATTAAATGGACCAGAAGGAAATCAAGTAGTGACCTGAAATGATACAGAGAATAACCTACACTCAAGCAGATAACCTAGATTGTTGACTGTACAATTAAGTATGTCTCATACAGTGAGCTTGCAACAACAAATGAACATTAAACTCTGTATGTATCCAGACCAGAGACAGAGCAAGCCGAAATAAAAGACAGAAACCCTACCCCAGAAATTATACAGGGAGAGAATGATAAATGCATTCACAAACCAGATAATGTCAGGCATAGCCTAAAAACTCATCTCTCAGATTTACAGGACAGGATCTGACAGGGCCAAATGGTTAAATACACTTGCACAGCCAGAGAGAAGAAACTGACAGGCACGTATTGATAACGGCATACTCATATTCACATATCAGAAAATGACAGGGACAGAAAGATAATTACACACACATTCAGACTACAAAAACTGACAGGTACAGGCTGATAAATACATGCATACATGACAGGACAGCAAGAGCATAAGCATATGTAGATTGATAACTACATTTGCGTATTCACAGACAAATTTGACAGGGACATATTTGTAACACTTTGACATTCACGCAAGAGGAATTGATGCATATAGGTTGATAACGAAACTCACATATTTCACAGCAGAAACTGAGAGCGACAGTTTGATGATTACGCTCATATCTTCACGTGACAGCTACCGACAAGTACGAAGCGATGATTACCACTCTCACACACAAATTCATAGACGTCTGCAGCACAGGAAACAGTCCTTTCTCTCACTGAATCTGCACTGTTCAGAAACAACCAGCCGACAATTCTACATCAATTCAGCCAGTATTCAAATTCCATAAATGTGTCATGTTGGCAGAGGAAGTATCATCCTCACCTTTATCAGTTGTCAATTTCTTCACCAAGCATGATCAGATTTTTTTTATTCTATGTTAAGCAAGAGGACTTTATAATCAGAGACCTTTTGTTTTCAAATTAGCTTAAAATTTGTTCAAATAGCTCTGTTCCTCTTGACAATCCACCTGAATTTTTACATAAAACACAAGAAAGCTTCATGCCGTTTTTTTCAAACAAGCAAGATCACAATAGAACCGCCCTCACTTATATTTTGCAAACATTGTTCAACAGTGTTTATTCTTCAGTAAATTCAGTTTGACGGTTCCAGTTGTGCCCAGTGAATGACAGAAAACAAAAGTTCAACACCGAGCATGTTAATGTCCGCGCCGTAAAACAAAATCCAAGTAAGAAGGCTAATTTTCTTTCCTGCACAACAAACATTGTGGTCAGTCAGCTGCAATGCAGTTGATTTGTTCATTGCACTTCCTCTTTGGCAATAACATACTAAATTAACATCTTTACTTTAGCAGCATTCCAAGACTTGTGTCACTATGCAATGTTGAATAATATTAATCTCATCCTGAAAATATCCTTTGATATCACCACAGCAGTTAGACTCTGCAATGTATCCTTGGCAAAGGTCCATTGCTTCTCTGTCCTCAACTCTAAAGAAAGGCACAGACTCATTTCAGTTGCAATGCCTTGCATTTTCACTTGCTTATAAATGCTGGAGGCACAAACAACTGAAGAATATAGGCTGTTTCACATTTGCGAAAGAAGAAATGAACCGAAAACTCTGTCCTCTGCCATGGTGGTAATTGGCTCTCCACTTTGCAAGAAATACTTAATCTGCTCAGTAACGCAATACAGGAAGATAGAAATAGGATCAATTGAGTGTATCTGTCTGTCTTGTTTCATAACAGCAGCTCTTGTGCCAATACACCATCGGTACAGAATAACTTAGAAAGCGTGGAGATGCTGCCAGGTTAGTAGATACCCAGGCAAAAACAAAAGAAAATGCCATTTCTCTTAAATATCACATGGGTGGGAAAGCTCCCCTTTCATTACGCATTAATAGGACACGGTAAGAGCGAAGTACTTCAATCCCAGTATGTGAATACTTTCCTTGAGGATTAAGTATGAGGTATAAGCTTGGCATAAAGTAAATTCGTCATGTTCACTACATCAGAAAATACTGAATCGATTGCATGATCAATGATGAATTCTACTGAAACAGCTCAAGAAGTAAATTGAAATCCAGATTAAATATGCTTCCAAATATCACACCATGCCTTTGATTTGGACACGTAACTAGTGCGTCAATTTCCTTTGTTGAAACTGAAGGAAATATATAGTAGGCCAAGTTTAAAATGAAATAAACATTGCAATTTAATTTGCTTCCAAAGAGGTACAAATGAAAAAGCAGCTCCCATCTCGTGCAGAAGTACTGCATAAAGATGTGGTTAAATGGACCAAAGAAGAAAGCAAATGGGGTCGTGAACAGATACAGATAACTGGAGTTCATTGGAAATAGATTGAAGAAACGCTGATCTCATGATCTTGTTACAGGAGGAATAAATACACATTCAGTTTTTGAGTGACTGACCAATCCCGAACGAAACTTACTATCATAAACCGGACAGTGACCAAACTGTATCCACAGAGTCGGAGACTGACAAAGGTATTAAAACAGTTTAATTTACATGATCTGATTATTTGGCATTGGGTAAAATCTCATTCATGTTGAGCAGCAGAGATTTGAACAATAGAAGAATGTCAGCAGTTCCTACAAGTAACTTGTTCAATGCAACATTACCCCTCGTTACCCATGTGAAATATGAAGACAACGCATGAGGAATACATTGACACACAATGCCAGAGACTGAATCGATCCCATGCTGACTGTCAGCCGATGCTGCTGAAAACCAGCAGTAACCACGCTTATAATCTGAGTGGGAGACTGACTATTTCAGAAGAATGCCCACACTCTCTATGTGATTAATGTATTATAAATTAGTGTTATAATGATATAATAATTTATAATACACCTCATAAAGGGAATCCAATCATACATGCAGAGCTGGAAACACAAGCAGACATTTGGAAAAGGACAGTGTCACTTAGCCCAATACCCATCTTTAATTCAGATTGGCACCTCATGAGAAATCTCCCTCTCATACAACAAACAGATGCTGAAAGGAAAGGAATGAAATTGATACCTCTGGTCGGCATGGACTGTTGGACCAAAGGTCTGTTTCCCAGATGTACTTTGACAATATTTCTGCACTCTCATATTCACAAAGCAGAAACTGATCAGAAGAAACTCACAGTAACACTCCCAAGCCGCATGAGGCATAAAATGGCATAACAAGGCAGTTATATTCACAGAGTAGAATCTGATAGGGGGAAATAACAATTATATTTCCATATTCAAATCACAGAAACTGATTGGAAAAGGTTTACAACTGCACTTCAACATTCACACTGCAGGTAATGACAGGGACAGATTGATAACAATGTCCGTATATGCACATGGCCAAGAATGATAGGTAGAAATAGATAACTGTATTCTCGTATTCATGGAGAGGAAAGCATTACAAATTCATAACTACATTTATATATTCACATCACAAAAACTGATAGTTGCAGATGAATAACTACATTCTCAGGTTCCCAGAGCAGACGTGGGCAGATACAGATGGAAATTTGCACTCAAATATTCACGTTGCATGTTCACACATCATTATCAACAGATTAATTACAAAACTCACATCTGTATAACACAAATAGACACTGATTGCTGTGTGAAGGTGCAATTGTATTTTTCAATCAGTCCCTGTCTGTTTTCACAACGTGGATGTGTGATTTTAGTTATCAATCAATACCTGTCAGTGAATGCCACGTGAATGTGTGAGGATAGTGTAATGCACGTTAACTACAGGGATTTTAGTAAGACATTTGATAAAGTACCATGCAGCAGATGAATCAGAAATGGAAAGGCTTTTGGGATACAGAGCAATGTGCTAAATTGGAAGCAAAGTTTGCTTTGCAACAGGAATCAAATGGTCAATGGCTGCCCTTGTAAACCGAAAGCTGTTTGAAGTGGTGTTTCTCATAGCTCAGTGTTGGGACTTATGCTGTTTGTTTTATATGATAACAACTTGGACTTGAACATGGGGATGCAATTGGGAAATTTTCAGCCAGCACAAAAATTTAACAGTGTACTGGTCGTGCAGAGGATAGCTGTCAGCTCCAAAATGATATAGAAGTTTTAGTGGAAGGGGCAGATGAGTGGCATATGGAGTTCAACTCTGATAAATGTGAGGTAATGCATTTCAGGAGGTGCAAGGACACAAAATAGGAATACATGAGGTGGTGTGGAAATTGTACATAAAGTGAGTGGTTTGGTGTGCAAGTGTAATGGAGTATGAAAATAGCAGTATAGGTGGATAAGATTGTGAAACTAGGTATAAAGAATGCTGTCCTTTTTTTGGCAGAGGTATACAACACAAAAGTAGGGCTATAATGATGAAAGTATTTAAGACACTGGTGAGGCTGGAACTGATGTATTGTGCGCCGCGATGGTCACCACATTACAGGAAAACGTTATTGCTCTGGATATATTGCAGAGAAGATTTACTGGAATGTTGCCAGAGCTGGAGAGTTATAGCTATGAGGAGTGATTGCAGAGGTTGGAGCTGTATTATTTTGAACAGTGAAAGCTGGGAGTGCCATGATTCAGGCAATTGGGATGGGCAGAGATAGAGTCGACAGGGGGAATCTGTTTCCCTTGGCATAGAGTTTAAAAACCATTGGGTGTGGATTAAGTGAAGTGGCAGGACGATGAGAGATGATGGGAGGAAAACCATTTTTATGAGAGGGTGCTTATCTCAAATACGCTGCCTGAGTTGCTGATAGCAGAGATTCTCAACTCTTGTAAGAACATACCTGGACCTCCACATTAAGTCTGCAAGCTGCAGGGCTATGGGATGTATGCAAGAAGATCATATTTTATGATGGCCATTTTGGGGTGTTTGGGTCAGCATGGATATAATGAGCCAAATGGCCACCTTCTGTGCTGCATAATTTAAATGGATCAGTAGTTCCTGATCATTCTGTCCCTGTCAGCCTCTGTTGTGTAATACATGAATAATTACCAAAGACCTCGAGGGACACATTGATAACTACACTCACACATTCACCAAGTAGCAACTGACATGAATAGATCAATAACTAAACTCGCATCCACTGACAAGCTTCCACTGGGTGGTTCCAGTCATGGAGCTGTACAGGTATCATTTACTTTCAGGAGCTCATTCAAATGGTGTTGAAGTTTTTCGAAATGATCAGACAAGGAACAGCTCGGGCAAGATTGGATCAAAACCCATAGTTATGTTAGAATTCCTAGTAATATTAGTATATCCAAATGATTATTAATGAAATGTTGTGTTGATCAGTTAAACATTGTCAAACCCAATTGATGTTGCTTTACACGAACTATCTCTTCTGTCTTCCCGCAGAAAAAAAGAAAACACTTGAATGACCAAGACAAAGTAAGATTTCTTCAGTGCAGAGGCAAGTGTGACCAGATCCTTCTGATAAACAGCAGGTATGTTCCCACTGTCAGAGCAGAGAACATCCTTTCCGCAGTCACAGAGCAGATTGAGTCGGACACACAGTGAGCTTAATTTCCAACAGATATGTTCAAATTTTTCCAACTGGAGAACAACGTTGGAGAAATTAAACTTTATTTTTCTTATCTCTCCATTCCAAATACACAGTTCCAACAAATTTCAGCATTCATCACCCATTAACTTGTACACTATTTTTGAAGATGGATGAACTGAAGTTATACACTCAGTATCTGAATGAAATCTACGTAAACTTACTCTATTAGCAATTATCACATAATGAACCACACCTCCACTAAGAATATTACTGGCTGCTGACAATTAAGCCACTTTTACAAGTAGAAAATGACCAGTATGGATTGATGCCTAACCTCACTCATTTGTGTTGCAAATGCATACAAAAGAGAAAGGATGACGAGACTCACATATTGACATTGCAGAAACCGACAGCTAAAGATTAATAAAGATATTCACACATTCACATCATAGAAACTGGGATACACAGGTTAGTAAACAACACTCACATTCACATAGCAAACTGACAGCAACTGAACGATAACTACTTTCACATATCCACACAGCAGAAACTGGCAGCTACATATTGATGACAACTCCCAATTTCACAGACCATAAAGTGACAGGTACAGTTTTATAACTGCATACCCACAGATTTAAAAAATACCGACGGGTACAGTTTGATAACTATACTCAAATATTCACAAAGTAGATTCCCACAGGTACATATTGATAACTTTACTTGCAAATTATGAGGTACTGATAGGTACAGGTTGCTCTACATGCACATATCCATACAGAAGAAATTGATAGGAACTGATTGACGATCACTTTAGAGATAGCAAGAGCTGCAGATTCTGGAGTCAGCCTTCCCAGTTTCACAAAGCATTAGCTGACAGATACAGTTTGGTAACTACTCTCATATTCACAGAGTAGAAGCTGACAGGCCGTTATTGATAACTGCACTCACATGGTCACCAAGCAGAAACTCAGAGATTGATGACAGTGACATTCAAATTACAGAAACTGGCGGCTACACAATGATAGCTGCTGTCACACTTGCATTGCATGAACTGTTGGGGTCAGATTAATAACTATGCTGTTGTTGAATTGCTCAACAAGCTTGTTGCTTGTTTAGAGACATTTTGTCACCATCTACATAATACCTTCAGTGCACCTCTGGTGATGCGTTGCTGTTGTGTCCTGCTGGCTGTTTATGTGCTGCAGTTTGCTGGGCTGGCTGACATCACTTCTGGATTTGTTTCTCAGTGGTTGGTGTATGGGATCCTGCTCTACGCATTTGTTAATGGCATTCCAGTTTGAATGTCAGGCCTCCAGGAATTCTCGTGCATGTCTTTGGTTCGCTTTTCCTCAGATGACGAAGTTGTCCCAGTCAAATTGGTGTCCCTCTTTGTCCATGCGTATTGAGATGAGTGATGTTGGCCATGTCTCTTGGTAGCTAGTTTGTGTTTACGAATCATGATGGCTAGTTTCCTACCAGTTTGGCCTTTGTACTGCTTTTGGCATCTGTGCACGATATCGTGCAAATAACGTTGGTTCTGTCAGTTCTGGTTGTTGGTTCGGGGCAATATGTGCTCATTTCTGATATGTTTTTCATGTTTGGTCAGGTGACTAGTGTCTCTGGACGTGCTGTGTTATCCATTTGTCGTCTGTTGTGCAGGTGTCGAAGGACAATGCTTTTCAGGTAACCTTCGTTTCTATAGTCACTGTATCGTGTTCTTCCTCAGCTTTACGCAGCTCTGGATGCTGCAGTGTGTTGTGGCTCACTTGAACAGTGTTTTGGTGCAGCTCCATGAGTAGATATTGGGATGATTGCTATTGTAGTTGAGTATCTGATCAGAATGTATTAAAACATGCAATAACTGCACTCTCAGGCTCTCCTAACTGAAATTGACGGAGAGCGATTGATAACTAAACATTCACATAGCAAAACAGTGTCATGGACAGACTGATAATTTCAGACACATATTCACTGAGTAGAAACTGACTGACAGAGAATGACATCTATACTCAGGTGCCCGGATAGCAGAAACTGACAGGAACAGGTTGATGATGACACGGACATGTACATGATACCTACATCCCTCATTCCACTTGCATTAACTGAGTGGTACAGATTGATTCCTGCACTCTCACATTCACACAACAGAAAGTGGCAGAGACAGATATATAACTGCATTCATTCACACGGCACAAACTGTGAGGACGAGGTTGTCAACTACGCTCTCACATTTACAGAGCAGAAACTGACAGGTACAAAGTAAATCTGCACTCATACATCCACAAATCAGAAACTGAAAGGCCCACAGAGAGACCCACACTCAGTGTTTCACACAGCATAAACGGACAATATAAAAACCAAAAGAACTGCGGATGTTCCCCCCGCAGCGGTCGGCAATGCCCTCAACCGTGTCTTCCACATTTCCCGTGCCTCATCCCTCACACCCTGACCCCACAATAACCGCCAAAACAGAACCCCCTTGGTCCTCACATCCCACCCTACCAACCTCTGGATACAATGCATCATCCTCCGACACTTGTGCCATCTACAATTCAACCCGACCACCGAAGACATTTTTACTACCCGACCCTTGTCTGCTTTCAGATGAGACCACTCTCTCCACAACTCCCTTGTCCGCTCCACACTGCCCTCCAACCCCAGCACACCCGGCACCTTCCCCTGCAGTGTCATCATGATCCCACCCGTAGGTTGCAGGAACAGCAACTCATATTCCGCTTGGGAACCCTGCAGCCTCAAGGTATCGATGTGGATTTCACCAGCTTCAAAATCTCCCCTTCCCCCCGCTGCATGCCAAACCAGCCCAGCTCTTCCCCACCTGCCTAACCTGTTCTTCCCCTCACCTATCCCGTCTTCCCACTTCAAGCCGCACCTCCATTTCCTACCTCCTAACCTCAGCCTGCCCCCTTGACCGGTCCATCCTCCCCAGACTGACCTGTCCCCTCCCTACCTCCCCACCCATACTCTCCTCTCCACCTATCTTCTCCTCTGTCCATCTTCAGTCCCCCTCCCTCTCTCTCCCTATTTATTTCAAAATCCTCTCCCCCTCCCCCTTTTTATGATGAAGGGTCTTGGCCGAAAACGTCAGCTATTATGCTCCTAAGATGCTGTTTGTCCTGCTGTGTTCATCCACCCCCATGCCTTGTTATCTGCGGAAGCTGTAAATCAGGAACAAAAACAAAGTTGCTGGAAAAGCTCAGCAGGTCCAGCAGCATCTGTGAGGGAGAAAACAGAGTTAACATTTCAGGTCCGGTGTACAGATCCATAACTAAACTCACGTATTCACATTGAGGAATCTTTGAGCTAGAGACTGATAATCACAGTCATACATTCAGAGAACAGGAACACACAGGCATAAGCTGATAACTAACTTCTGTATTAACATAGCAGAAACTGACTCGCATTGACTGGTAACTGCATTCATGTCATCTTGTCAGGTGCAACAAACAGGTACGGATAGATAACTACACTCACACATTCACACCGTAAATACTGACAATGACAAACAGCTTCAATCCCACCGATTGCATAGCAGAGACTGTCAAGAACAGATTGATAACAAAGTGTGGAGCTGGACAATCACAGCAGGCCAAGCAGCTCCTGAGACGCTGCTTGGCCTGCTGTGTTCATCCAGCTCCACACTTTGTTGTCTTGGATTCTCCAGCATCTGCAGTTCCCGTTATCACAGGAACAGATTGATAACTGCACTCAAATATTGACACATCAGAAGCTGGCAGGCGCTGTTTAATATCCAAACTCTCATATTCACATACCAGAAAATGGCAGGTATAAATTGACAACCACACTCACATACACACAGTCGCAGAAACTGACAGTGAAAGAACTGATAACAGCGTTCAGACGTTGACATCACAGAGCCTGGCAGAAACAGACTGATAAATAAACCCTCACATTCTTATAACAGAAACTGCCATGGATAGACTGGAAATTTAATCATCAAGCAGAACCTGACAGATACAGAGTGATGTGATAATGGGAACTGCAGATGCTGGAGAATCCAAGACAACAAAGTGTGGAGGTGGATGAACACAGCAGGCCAAGTAGCATCTCAGGAGCACAAAAGCTGACGTTTCGGGCCGAGACCCTTCATCAGAGCGGGGGATGGGGAGAGGGAACTGGAATAAATAGGGAGAGAGGGGGAGGCGGACCCAAGATGGAGAGAAAACAAGATAGGTAGAGAGGAGCCTACAGGTGGGGAGGTGGGGAGAGGTAGTTCAGTCCAGGGAAGATGGACAGATCAAGGAGGCGGGATGAGGGGTAGGTAGGAAATGGAGGTGCGGCTTGAGGTGGGAGGAAGGGATTGGTGAGAGGGAGAACAGGTTAGGGAAGCAGAGACAAGCTGGGCTGGTTTTGGGATGCAGTGGGGGGAGGGGAAGAACTGGGCTGGTTTTGGGATGCAGTAGGGTGACCCCAGAGGATCCCCCTCATCCTCACATACCAGCCCACCTACCTCTGGATACAACATATCATCCTCCGACTCTTCCGCCATCTACAATCCGTCCCCACCACCCAAGCCATTTTTCCATTCCCACCCTTGTCTCTTTCCGGAGAGATCACTCTCTCCATGACTCCCTTGTCCACTCCACACTCCCCTCCAACCACACCACAGCAGGCACCTTCCCCTGCAACCGCAGGAAGTGCGACACTTGTCCCACACACCTCCCTCACCCCCATCCCAGGCCCCAGGATGACCTTCTATATCAAACAGATGTTCACCTGCACATCTGCCAATGTGGTATATTGTATCCATTGCACCCAGTGTGGCTTGCTCTACATTGGAGAAACCAAGCGGAGGCTTGGGGACCGCTTTGCAGAACACCTCCGCTCGGTTTGCAACAAACAACTGCACCTCCCAGTCGCGCAACATTTCAGCTCCCCCTCCCATTCCTCAGACGACATGGGCCTCCTGCATTGCCACAATGATGCCACCCGAAGGTTGCAGGAACAGCAACTCATATTCCGCTTGGGAACCCTGCAGCCCAGTGGTATCAACGTGGACTTCACAAGCTTCAAAATCTCCCCTTCCCCTACTGCATCCCAAAACCAGCCCAGTTCTTCCCCTCCCACCACTGCATCACAAAACCAGCCCAACCTGTGTCTGCTTCCCTAACCTGTTCGTCCTCTCACCAATCCCTTCCTCCCACCACAAGCCGCACCTCCATTTCCAACCGATCACGTCATCCCGCCTCCTTGACCTGTCCATCTTCCCTGGACTGACCTATCCCCTCCCGACCTCCCCACCTATACCCTCCTCTCTACCTATCTTCTTTTCTCTCCATCTTCAGCCCGTCTCCCCCTCTCTCCCTATTTATTCCAGTTCCCTCTCCCCATCCCCCTCTCTGATGAAGGGTCTAGGCCCGAAACATCAGATTTTGTGCTCCTGAGATAGTGATAACTGCTGCCAAACATTCGCAGAGCATGGATGAAAATAAACAGATTGATAACTAAACACCCGTTTTCACAAGACAGAAGACTGATGGGGAAAAATTAGTACATCCTCTCATAATTTCACACAGCAAAGACTGATATGGACGGAATGATAACTACAATTCCACATTCATGCAACAGAATCTTGCAGGAATGTACTGATAATTGTACAAACAAACTCACTTAGGAGAAACTGACAGTCTCAGATTTAAAACCACGCTCTCTTTGTCACAAACTAAAAACTGGGAGGTACAGTGTGACAACTGAACTCAATAGTCACAGAACAAAGTCTCCCAGGTCCAGTGTGATAACTACCTTCTCACATCTGCCTAACAGAAACTAAACTCGCATATTGACGGAGCAGAAATTGGCATGTGCAGACTAATGCCTGCACTCTTACATTGATACCACCGAATGGACATGTAGGTACGAGTAACAACACTCATGCATTTTCTTGGAGAAACTGTCAGGCATGGATTGAGAACTACACCCACACATTCACAGAGCACACATTGAAAGGTACAGACTAATAATGTCACACTTTTGGACAACAGAAATGACAGAGGTAGATGACCTGAAATATCAAGCGACGTTGAAGATCTGGTCAGGAAAGGGAAGAAGGCATACATTGGGTTTAAACTATCAGGCTCAAGTGAATCCCTAGATAACTATAAAAAGTGGAGAAGCACACAAGAGGGAAATCAGAAGAGCAAAAAGATGTCATGAAATGGATCTGGCAGAAAAGGTTGCAGATAATCCCCAGAGGCTCATTAGTTATAATAAGAGTAAAAGGTTGGCTGCGGAGAGGACGACCTCTTTAAGATCAGGATGGTGGTCCATGTGTGGAGCCACAGCAGAAGGGGAGGATTTTTAATGAATATTTCTACTCAGTGTTTGCTGAGGAGAGAATCATGGATGTTAAGGAAATGAGATTAATTCCCTACAGTGTGGAAACAGGCGCCTCGGCTCAACAAGTCCACACCACCCCTTCAAGCTTCCCACCCAGACCCATACCCCTGTAACCCACACACCCCTGAACAGTACAGGCAATTTAGCATGTCCGATCCACCTAACCTGCACATCTTTGGGCTGTGGGAGGAAACCGGAGCACCCGGAGGAAACCCACGCAGACACAGGGAGAATGTGTAAACTCCATACAGACAGTCGCCCGAGGCTGGAATCGAATCTGGGTCCCTGGTGCTGTGAGGCTGCAGTGCTAGCCACTGTGCCACCCTATAATCCCTATTAGAAATAAGGGAAGGAAGTCGAGATATTTTGGACTGCATATGTTTGAACAGAAAGGGTGTCTTTGCAGCCTTAGATCATACAAAGGTGGATGAATTTCTGAGTTCTGATAGTGTCCATCTCGGATTTTGTGGGAAGCCAGTAAAGAAATTGCAGAGGCCCTTCCTTTGCAGAGATTTTAGCTTCATTTTTAGCCACTGGCGAGGTTCCAGAAGACTGGAGGGTGGCTAAAGTTATTACATTGTTTATGAAAGGGAGGAAAGACAAGCCAGGGAACTTCCAGCCAGTGAGCCTAACACCAGCAGTAAGCAAGTTATTGGAAAGGATGCTGAGTGACAGGATCAATGAACATTTGGATATTCAAGGTATGATTACGGATAGTCGGCATGGATTTGTGTGCGGAAAGGCACATGTGACAAATCTTTGAGTTTTTCAAAGAAGTAACCAAGTGAATAGATGAGGGGAGGGCAGTAGATGCAGTCTGTGTGGACTTTAGTAAGGCCTTTGACAAGGTCCTGCACGCAGACTAGTAATGAAGGTTAGGTTGCAAGGGATCCAGGGAGAGCTAGCTAATTTGATTCAAAAATGGCTCAATGGTAGAAAGCAGAGTGTGATGGTTGAAGCTTGTTTCTCGGACTGGAGGCCTGTGACTCGTGGTGTGCCACAGGGGTTTGTGCTGTGACCTTTGTTGGGCACCTCGGTGTATCAGTGGCTAGCACCGGGGATCTGGGTTCAATCCCATCCTCAGGCGATTATCTATGTGGAGTTTGCACATTCTCTCCGTGTCTGAATGATGTTCCTCCGGGTGCTCCGGTTTCCTCCCACAGTTCAAAGATGTGCAGGCTAGGTTGGTTGGCTATGGGAATTTTCCCGTAGTGTTCAGTCATGTGTTGGGTGAGTTATAGCAGGATGGATCTGGGTGGGATGCTCGGAGTGTCAGCATGGACTTGTTGGGCCAAAGGGCCTATTTCCACACAGTAGGGATTCGATGATTGTGTGATAAGTGGCCTTGATGTGAATGTACAAGGCATGATTCGTATGTTTTTCAATAATACAAAATTAAGATGTAGTTTTGAAAGTGCGGAAGGTTTATCAAGAAAATAGAGGGATTTAAGAAGGACCTTGCAGAGTGGTGCACATGTGGAATCAGCTGCCAGAGAAAGTTGTTGAGGCAGGTGCAATTGCAGCATTAAAAAAAGGGTAGGTTTTAGAGGGATATGGACCAAATGTGGGCAGTTGGAATTAGCTGAGAGGGCACCATGATCAGCATGAACCAGTTTGGGCTGAAGGGCCTTTGTCCATGCTGCATGACTGCCTGACCTCAGACTACAACAGGACCTTGATCGAGAGGACCAATGGGCTATGTAGTGGCAGCTGGGGTTTAATCTTGTCAAATGTGAGGTGCTACATTTTGTCACAGAAAATCGGGGCAAGACTTGCACACTTCATGGTCAATTCTCGGGAAGTGTTGCCAAACTAAGTGGCCACAGAATGCAGGCTCATAGCGTCTTGAAAGTGGAATTCCAGGGAGACAGGGCAGTGAAGAAGGTGTTTGATACAATTGCCTTTATTGGTCAGGGCATTCAGTGTATATTGAGGATTGGGAGGTGATGTTGTGACTGTACAGAAGATTGGTTAGACTACTTCTGAAATACTGCATTCAGTTCTGGTGCCCCCTTGCAATAGGGAAGGTGTTGTTAAACTTGCATGAGTCAGGAAAATGTTTAAAAGGATGTTGCCACAGTTTGAAAGTTTGAGTTTCAGGGAGAGACTGAATAGACAGGGCTTATTGTGGCTTGTTTTGCAGCTTGTTTTCCATGAAGTGTCTGAGGCTGGGTGGTGACTGTATAGAAGATATAAAAGTAAGAGGGGCATGGATAGCATGAATAGTCACGTTCTTATGCACAAGGGATAGGAGTCCGAAACTAGAGGGCATGGGTTTTGGATGAGAAAATCACGATTTGAAAGGAACTTAAGGTGGGCAGTGTTTGCTCACAGAGTGTAGTGTGGAATTGCAGTGAACTGCCAGAGGAAGTGGTGGAGTTGAGTACAGCTACAACATTTAAATGACATCTGGGCGGGTGTATGAATAGGAAGGGCTTAGAGTGATGTGGGCCAAATGCTGGCAAATAGGACTAGATTAATTGAGGATATCTGGTTGCCATGGATGAGGTGGACCCACGAGTGTTGTATATCTTTATGACAGTATGACAGGAACAGACTGTGAGAGAGTAATAACCATCCACACTGCGTGAAAAGCGTCAGATGGATAACTGCACTCCCATTTTCATATCGCAGAGACTGACAGATATTCGACAAACTATCCCTCATTAAACATCAAGCTCTGAACACAATACTGCTTATAGTGTAATGCAGAAACTACAGAGAGTGATGAAACAAAATAATATGTTATACATGAAAGGTTGCTTTGAGCAGATAAATACATTGTCGCAATTAAAAACTCTCAGGTACTGTGTTCACAATATCAATAAATGACAATAACGAGTTAAATGTAGAGTGATCCGGGTACAAAATTTCGGCTTGTGTTTCACTTTTCGGTGCATATCCTGACAGATCCCCGATGTATCCCACTCTAACCAATCACAGAAAAGCTAATCACATCCTCTGAGATTCTTGTAAACTGTCCAATCATGAACAAGACCTCCCCCATCCCTCATTAGCATTGCTGACGCCAGCAGCCTATAAAAAGCGAGCCCCGCGCCCACTTTCCCTTATTCTGTGTCTGACAGTGACCGTCATTATGGCAGATGAGAAGAAATCGCAGGCAACTTCCAAGAAAGGCGCGAAGAAAATCATCAAGAAGGCGCCGGGAAAAGCGGCAAGAAAAGGAGCCGACGCAGGAAAGAAAGTTACTCCATCTATATCTACAAAGTGATGAAGCAGGTTCACCCCGACACCGGCATCTCCTCCAGAGCCATGAGCATCATGAACTCGTTCGTCAGCGATATTTTCGAGCGTATCGCAGGGGAGGCTTCCCGCCTGGCCCATTACAACAAGCGCAGCACCATCAGCTCCCGGGAGATCCAGACCGCCGTGCGGCTGCTGCTGCCCGGGGAGCTGGCCAAGCACGCCGTGTCGGAGGGTACAAAGGCGGTGACCAAGTACACCAGCTCCAAGTGAGACACCTCACTGCTGAAAGCAGACACCAATCCAAAACCCAACGGCTCTTTTAAGAGCCACCCACAATTGCACTGAGACAGCTGAACTGTTTTAACTTGGATAGTCGATGCTAGAGAATCTGAGACAACAAGGTGTGGGCCTGGGTGAACACAGCAAGCCGAGCAGCGTCAGAGGAGCAGGAATGTTGACATGTCGGGGCGAGACCCTTCTTAAGAAATTAGGTTTTAACTTTGTGGTTTATTCTGGGTCTGTATAATTCATGTCCCTAAGCTTTGTGTTTCGTTTTCAATAAACTTTGTTAAAAAAAATTCGTGTGATCCCTCACCCTCTGCCTTTTATTCTCGGTTGCGTAGTTCCCTGACTGTTTTCCCTGCCTGTATAGAGAGCATACTTTTTGTCCCGGAGTCATTTTTTTCTGCACCTTCTATGTTTTCCAGTTACTCTGTAACCCTTGATCAGCGCAAAAGCTACAGTGCCCCGTGGGGTATGAAACACGAGTTTCACCCGGAATGAAAAGTAACTGTTCTAGTCCCACGAATAGATTTTGAAATTTACTTGTCCTTTTCTTTCATTAACTTTTCAAAGCGCCACTGAGACTTCGTCTGATGTTTGCAGAGCACTGCAAATGAGGCTCTCAGCTGTCGATAAGGGGCTTTCAAACTGAACTGAGATAAAACCAGATTAACTGCTGAATTGCCATATCAAGTGTGAAACTGGTTGAAGTCTGATCAAGGACAATAGGGGCGGCACTTTAAACTAAAGTTTCACCGCTCTCTCCGGCAAGAAGGTTATGTGAGTTTTTCCTAAATATTTCAGGGTCCACTTGCAATATGAAAAATGAATTAAATTCGATGAAAAATTAAATTATTCATTCCTCTTTGTAAAACTTCTTTTTCCTTTTTCGGACATGTTGGAGGGTTTTGTCCCTGTGGGTAATGAGCCCTAAATTTCTCCCGTGGGAACGAAAGCAAATGACCCCGAATTTGAGACCCACGAAGAGTAGTATCGTGCGATTTCTGTTTTGTTTCAATTCCCAAATGTCTACGTGAAGTTCTCCGAATTTATTTTCAGAATGCAGTATGTGGGGCTTGCCGCTCTCGGGAAGAGGCTTTCAAAATGAACCGAGATTAACAGGGAAGTCTGATCTAGCACAATAATTACAAAATTTCCCGAAGCCGGAGTTCCTCAGAGTGAGAACGAGAGGTTATGTCAAGGATCAATTTGTAATCTGAAAGGAAATTAAATCGTAAGCATTCACGTAAAGCGTCTTCCTCGTATTGCCCATGTTGGCGGTCTTTTCAAATCGGAAAGAAAACGGTGGATGATTTGGCGCCGGTATTTTCCTACGGTTTCCACGCAGAGGAATTTTGTTTTATTTTCAAATCTCCCCGCGGGTTCTATCCAGTTTTGCAGAAAGCTATAAATGAGGCTTTCTGCTGTCGGTGTGAACATTTCAAAGTGAACCGAGATGAAAGCAGAACAGCTGCCGGACTGGCATCGCAAAAGGAGAAATATTGTTGATCTCGTGCAGTAGGGAGCGCGATTGTAAAATGTTGTTTAAAGCAGTATTGCGCTCAACGGGAAAGAAATTGTTGTGTGATACTGTTATCATTATCTCCATTATCAGCATTATATGCTGATCTGAAATAAAATAAATCTGTGCAGAGACTTACTTCGGGCGGGCTCCTTTTTCTGCCATCTGCTTATTCTTAAGTATAAAAAAAATCAGAAACACATCGATTCACTGAGGCCTGGGAATCAGAGAGAGATTGTGTGAAGTATACAGGTGTATTCTAAAAGTAAATTATCTGAAATATGAACGTATTCTTCTTTGTAAAACTTCTTCCAGTTTTGTACATATTGGCGGGCTTTCCGAGTTTGAAAGAAAGCGGTTGATGATTTGGCGCCGGGATGTTCCCGCCTCCTCCCCGGGCCCTCTCCGGATTGGTGAGGGAAGCAGATATCTGATTGGGAATGGAATCGACATGAGGAGATACCGAACAATGTGACCAATCAGCAATGGCCGCACCCACATTCCTCCCGAAGGTATAAGAGGGCGGGATGGGGCCACATTGCAGCATTCTCTGTGAAAGTGTTTGAGAGGTTTTGGCAATGACTGGGAGAGGAAAGGGAGTGGAGGGAAAGCGCGCTCGAAGGCCAAGTCCCGGTCGTCCCGGGCTGGCCTGCAGTTCCCGGTGGGCCGTGTTCACAGGCTCCTGAGAAAGGGTAACTATGCTGAGCGTGTGGGTGCCGGAGCGCCGGTCTATCTGGCTGCGGTGCTCGAGTACCTGACGGCTGAAATCCTCGAGCTGGCCGGTAACGCGGCCCGGGACAACAAGAAGACCCGCATCATCCCCAGGCACCTCCAGCTGGCCGTGCGCAACGACGAGGAGCTCAACAAGCTGCTGGGAGGGGTGAACATCGCTCAGGGCGGGGTGCTGCCTAATATCCAGGCCGTGCTGCTGCCCAAGAAAACCGCCGCAGGGGGCTCCGCTAAAAAGTGAAGAGGCCGTTCTTGAATTTGCGAACACAAAGGCTCTTTTAAGAGCCACCCACCACATCAGTGAAAAGCAGCTAGGCCGTCACTGCTGGCTAATTAACTTTCATGTTATGTTCAAGCACGGTCCTTTAAATGAGCAAAAATAATCCCTTTTGTTTTCTCCTTAAGAGAGATAACACTAGAACAGCTGCCGGACGGGACGAATAAAGTTGGAGGTTTTGCTACAGGGACAGCGACTTTAAACAGTGACTCAAAGGGGCGTTCCCACCCATACGCTGACAGGGAAATAGAGACATGGAACAGCTCTGCGCCACAAAGAGCCCGTTCGAGACTGACCCGACCCCCCTCAGTTGGTCGAACGAATCCACTAGTGGGAGATTGCGCAAAATTTCCGAGTGCACGAACAAAAATATAAACATAGTTTGTATGTTGTGGTGGGTTTTGAAATTGGCGATTATTTTCCACCATCCTCCTCCTCCGCCAAGTTCAGTTACAGCTGGGGAAATGCCAAGGGAAGCAATTCGGACACAGAGGCGTTTCAATTAGAAATGTATAAATTATAAAACGTGGAGTGCAGTACTTGAATTTGTTGCGATTAGTGAAAGTGTATAAATCTGATTGCCCCGAGTTGCGTCTTGTCTTTAAGATGAATTAGTGCATCTCAGACACATTAAGTTTCTCTAAGAGCTGTTGCATTGAGACGATATCAATAGCATTAACTAAAGTCCATCGTGCCTGACGATTGCTGCTCGCTCTGGATAGTGTAGTGGCTCTGAAAAGAGCCGTTGTTTCTCGGGGTGAATGTGCAGGGTCGGGCACGCTCCTCGCGGATCCGGCGGGCCAGCTGGATGTCTTTGGGCATGATGGTGACCCGCTTGGCGTGGATGGCACACAGGTTGGTGTCCTCAAACAGCCCCACCAGGTAAGCCTCGCTGGCCTCCTGCAGGGCCATCACGGCCGAGCTCTGGAAGCGCAGGTCGGTCTTGAAGTCCTGAGCGATCTCCCGCACCAGGCGCTGAAACGGCAGTTTGCGGATCAGTAGCTCGGTGGATTTCTGGTAGCGGCGGATCTCCCGCAGAGCCACCGTGCCGGGCCTGTAGCGATGAGGCTTCTTCACTCCGCCCGTGGCCGGAGCGCTCTTGCGGGCCGCTTTGGTCGCTAGCTGCTTGCGCGGAGCTTTCCCTCCGGTGGATTTGCGCGCTGTCTGCTTGGTTCTGGCCATTCTCTCTGTAATACACACAGGCCGCTGCTATCAATGCTGAGCCTGCTGCGGCGCTGCCTATTTAAGGGAATGGAGAGCCCGCCCTAGAGCCTGGATTGGATACAGCCCCGTCCCTCAACCCCCTGAGAAACAGCCGCTGAAGGACAGGAAAGGCAGCAAAATAGTTGTTGGAGGCTGATTGGTTAAGTTGAAATGACAGTTGGTCAATTTCAAATCGCCCGCCGATTTCAGAAAGAGCTGAAGTAATTTTAAAACGAGAACTCCCATGTGTCTGCAACTAAGGTTATATCTTATGCTTTACAAAATTTTCTTGTGAACCTAACTTGCAGTCAGCGCGGAGAGGGCTCTGAATCATTTCCTGATGTGTCTCTGACAGGCAGTTAGAATGAACTCGCCACTAAAACATCGGCACAGCTACCAGAATCAAAATGAACAAAGTATCATTCCTGGAAGCGTGAATGAAGTACAAACACTGCAATATGCAATTAGCGCCTGGGCCCAAAATTACGGACAGAGCAAATTATTATTCATGGAATGGACAACTGGTAGTATTACTGATAGACTGGTATTCACAAGAAAGGGCATAACCAGCTGCAGAACAGTATCGTCTCGAATGGCCGTGAAACCTCTATCTGTAGTGCAGGGATACCTTGGTTATAGAACACTTTTCTGCAGACAGTATAATTTCACAATCCGCGCTCTCTCTCCTGCAACGCGGGGCACGAAGTTAATATATTTCCTTAAAGGATTGGTTCAAAATTAAAAGTCGCTGCACCAGCCCTATGTGTTGCCTTTCCCCGTCCTCAGGTCTCCGCTCTCAATCGGAGGGTTTGGGTGGCTCTGAAAAGAGCCTTTGGGTTCGCTGGAAAAGGGACGAGTTGCTCAGCCGCCGAATCCATAGAGAGTGCGGCCCTGGCGTTTCAGAGCGTACACCACGTCCATGGCAGTGACCGTCTTGCGCTTGGCGTGCTCAGTGTAGGTCACCGCATCCCTGATCACATTCTCCAGGAAAACCTTCAGCACCCCGCGGGTCTCCTCGTAGATCAAGCCCGAGATGCGCTTGACCCCGCCTCGGCGAGCCAGGCGCCGGATGGCTGGTTTCGTGATGCCCTGGATGTTATCACGGAGCACTTTGCGGTGCCGCTTCGCCCCGCCTTTTCCCAGGCCTTTGCCTCCTTTGCCTCTCCCAGACATCACGCTTCTTCACTGCAATCGCTGCCGAGTGAGAGCCGAGCTGCCTCACCTTCCCTCTTTATACAGCCCGCCCCGACCTGACTGAGAAAGAGCTGACAGAGAGTGAGAGGCGGCCCGGGCAGGAAACTGAGTGACAGACAGAGAAATGTCTAGCTCCGCCTCCAGCTGCGACTCAAGCTTCATGTTCGAAGATAATAAAACCTGGAACTTTTAAAAGCAGTTGTGATACAATTAAACGTCCATGTGCCGGCCTTTCTTTCAGGAGACAGCATGTCAGCTTCCATTTCAAAGATAGCAGAAACTGCAGATGCTGTAGAATACGACAGTGTCAGTTTCCATTGCTCCAGCTGAATCACACAAAATCAATTCTTGAGGGCTGTGTTATGAAGCGGGGTTTCTGCGCCAGTGTTACTCTCTCCCTAAATGTGTAAAATAGAAACGGACAGGAACTGAAACTGACTTTTCCACAGCCATGATAAGAAAGTGTGGGGCTGGATGAACACAGCTGGCCAAGCAGCATCTTAGGAGCACAAAAGCTGATATTTCGGGCCGAGACTCTTCATCCAGCCAATATCACTTTCCACAGCCATATCACATTCCTCAGTGACTGCCTCCGGCTCAGACTCACACCACGTGGATTCCAACTCAAGTTTCATCCCTCATGTTTTGAATCCTCCCAGGATCAGAGAAACCACCATGATGTTCCAAGGACAGCAGCTCTGGCCACATTCTGAGATCCACCCTCAATGCGATGTGGCTGCACATGCATACTCTCAACCTCTCTCTCCAACAGCATCGTAACACACTGGCTCAGAGCTGTACCAGTCCTCAGTTCCACTTCATGCTCCGGCTCATTCGTCAGACTAACAAGGAATTTATTTTTCTCTTCTGATCAGGCAATCAGGCCCACAAGATGCATCAACTCAAAAATACCAATGGCTGTCTGGAACCTACCGCTCCTTCCCTTCCCTCTGACTCTATCCCCTTCCACAAACACCCCACATCATGTTGGGTATTGGCCATCCCTACTAACCTTCTGCTCTCTGATGCTGAACGCTCTGAACTCAGCAAAGGCCTCAGCTTCATCTCTCTGCATCCAGTTCTGAGGAAGGGTCATCGGACCTGAAATGTTCACTTTTTTCCCCTCCATAGATGCTGCCAAATCTGCTGAGCATTTCCAGTAACTTTGTTTTTGTTCCTGAACTGCAAGTGCACCCGAACTGATGGTCAGTAAAAATGAGAGAGGGTGTCCTCACACTGATTCATTGTAGAATGTGCGAGAGGAACTGGGTGTAAATGGAGCCAAGAAAGCGTGCTTTGAGTGATTCGAATTAATTAATGTCTATGTCTCCATTCGGAACCAGGACAGGGACCCTTTGAGCCGGGCTCAGCTCTTTCCTGAGAGATATCGGTGTCTCTGACAGGAGCCTTTGGTTTCAGATGGTTACATGTTGCACCTATGGGTTCATTTCTTTTCTGCTTTCTTGGTCACTTTCACTATCGGCTTGGCCTTCACTTTAGTGAACCTTTCCAATGTTTTCAATTGTTATTGCTCCTCCTGCTCTGACAGTGAACATTACAAAATCAATCCCAGCGGAGATCAGCTGTTCTCCACTAAACATAGACACACAGACCGTGCAGTTTCTCAGCATGGGGAGATGTAGCTAACCTCTAGTCAAGGTGAGTGTGTGCCTGGGCAGACTTTCCGAGAGGAGAAGGAACATTGACTGCTTTGCTGTAATACAGGAGTATTGTTCTCAGGGTCAGTGCAACATGTCCAATTCTGTTCACTATCACTCACATTAATCGATACAATACCATAGAGATTTGGGATTGTAGTGGGGATTGTTGTGATGGAACTTGCTGTTAGGGTGGATGGAGGCTATATCAAGTCTGATCAGTGTGTGAGTGTAAAACTGCATCACAGAGACGTGCAGTAAGGCATCCTTTGACTTGGGCCTCAGCAT